>NC_048569.1:55920670-55983170 GCF_013265735.2 Oncorhynchus mykiss | reverse complement strand
TTGTCTTGAAGATATAAATCATTATTTAACCTGTCTCCTCCCCTTCATCTACACTGATTGAAGTGGATTTAACAGGTGACATCAATAAGGGACCATAGCTTTCACCTGGTCAGCAATGTTCCCTATAGATTTTTTCGGAACTGAGAGAATTTCTGGTCTGCTGAGCGCAAACTTGACAATTGTGAAAATTCTGTGCAAGTTCCAGCGAGCATTTACTGTGAACACTGAGTCTGTACCCGCTTTAAGTTACAGTTTTAACAGTGGCCAAGTAGGCAACTGTGGCTATTTGATCATAATGCAGGCCTACCAGAGTGGCCTACCATCAAAAACAATGGAGAAAATACATCCCATAACATGGAAATAACTGTTCTATCATTCAGCATAGAGTAGCAGCCAATGTGTAGTGTTCAATGTAGGCCTACATTCCATGAGAATATATATATATTTTTTTAAATAAAAACCATGCAGGGCTTGACCTTAACCTGTTTATCTACTTGTCCTTCAGACAAGGAGGTGACTGAAAATGTTGTGTTGTTTGATGCAAGAAACAACTTTACATTATTACAGAGAATCAGACAAATGATGCTACCCTCTGCCTACTAGCTACTTAGCTTATTCAAGCCTGTCTCCAAACACAACACTGCCCTTTTAAACAAAAAAATATCTTTACCTGACTTTTTTAAGCTGTCTCGAAATGTATATGTTTTGTGCTATTGTAGAAAGCAAATCACTCTCCCATTGCTGGCTACAAATGATCTATAATTGGGCTAATAACTCACTAACTAGCAAAGGATATGAATCAAATGTGCACACGTGGCTACATGCAGCTCTCACGTTAACATCAAAACAAGCGCATCTACTCACGACCGCTCATGCTGTAAACACATTCCAGTTCAAAGTAAATGTCAAATATCCATATATGGCAATGGTCAATTTCATATAAGCCTACTGCAGCTCTGATCGGTTATGCTGCACCAGTCTGTGTAGACTACGGGCTGAGTCGTGTGTGTCAATACAATAAAACCCTACTCCGATGCGTTCTGCCTACAAAAAAATCTCTGGCATAGCTAATTTTGTTTCAGTTGGTTGCATTGAATGTGGCTAATATTGCATTGATTCGATCACAATAGCCACAGTAAAGGGAAACGTTGATAGTGTTAACAGGGAAAACTCAAAAACAGTGGTCACCAACCTTTTCTGAGTCAAGATCACGGAGTCAAAATGCAAGCCGAGATCTACCAATCAGATTTGTTTTTAAACTTAAGCCTATGCAACTTAAGCGTAAGCCTATGCAACATTAACCAATTAAAAACAGTACTGTATCAATGAGGTTTGTGCAGTAAGCTAAAGACCCAATACATTATCATTGCTTCAATTGCCTCCCAATGTATTGTTGTTCAGGACATTTTTTCCAATTAAATGTCTAAATATTAGGTAGGCAATATGATCACCCCGGTAATAGATCCATTGTTTTATTACTTGTGAGGCACAGTGGAGTGAGCTTTTCATTTTACTGGGTGGTCATTTTACTGATGGTCAGTCTCAGAGGAGGGAGAGCAGCAGACTGAGGGTCTGCCTCTCAAAGTCCTTCCGCTCTCCCTTTCCTCCACTGACACTGACCAAAAAAAGGGACAATCTTCCAGCTGATGGCAAAACTCGAGTCACACCGCATTATTTCTGCCTTATGCACAAATTCATGTCGTTACTCATGAAAAAGGAAAGAGAAATATTCCTTGATATTCAAAAAGACGCAAGCCGCTAATAATAACAACGCAAGCCTATGGATACACTCATTTATCCTGCTGCAATGCTTGTTGTAGAGATGAATGGAAATAGGAAGAAAGCACATTTTATGGCTTTTTAAAGTGTTGAATACAAAGTGTTGACAGTGCTGAGTAAGAACTTAAACATGAACTCAATCATAAAAACAGCAGCTCGTTGCTGTATTTGTTGACAGTCTCTCTCTAGTCATGGTTTTAAACGTTTTAAAATCTCACAGTATCAACTTCTCTGTAGCTTTCTTTTATGCCTGCTACTTTACTGCAGACATGGTATTCTGAGCCATTCAATTTGCGAGCGGTAGGGCTATTGCACTTGATTTGCTCTCCGGGAAGGTAGAATTTGTACCTTCAGACACATGAAATGGTTCAAAATGGCAACAGTTCACCTGCCTAGTGCGCAGGGCAGCTGAAGTCGGGTGCACATACTGCCAACAGCCCGAGAATTAAAAAGAAAATAGGAACAAGGCTTTACCGTTGTTTTTTTCACATTGTAATTTACAATAATACAAGAAAATGTATGCGCACGTGACTGGCAAGAAATGTGCAGGCAGCAGCAGCAGCATCCTCACACACTGGGAAAGCTTTCAGTCCCGTCTACAATGGCGACTGACCTCCAGCTAGAAATCCCTGAAAGGCTTTCTTTTCACGCCGCCTCCACCGGCAGCTGGAACACAGCAGAACCTTTAGAAATGCTTGTACATTTTACTGTGAATGGCTTCTCCTCCCTGGCAAGGCTTTTTTTTGACACCGTGCCGGCCTTGGAGAGTGCCTCTCTAACGCCAAGGAGGTACCAAGGTTCAAAAGACAGGTGTGGGCAGACATCTCACTCAGAAGCAACTATTATTATTTTTGCAGTTGGAATGGAATGGTACCACTCCAGCAGAGCAGAGTAAGGTCCAGCAGAATGCAGAAAATGTACCCAGAGCACATTCAAGCTGCAATTTACTGTAACAATGTGCTGTAAATGTACTTATTGTAGGTTTCCCTGGATAGGTTGTAGGTTTCCAACCTCTTACAATCAAGAGCCCATCATCAAGTAAGAATCAGCGTGCTGTCCCGGGAAAAAATGAGAAGTGCAGTGTCGGAAAAGCTGTGCTTGCAGGAAGCCAGAAAAGCCACCTCCGTTTACATTGTTGGATCGTTGGAATGTGTGTTCTGGGCACCTTTGGAGTCCAAATGGTTATGTTATTTCTCCTGTTTTGCACTCATTCAAAAAAGTTCCAGCAACCCTAATTTATGTCTTTAAATATGAATCTCACTCTATACACACACAACGTTAAAGGGCAATTCCCCCACTTTTCAAACTCATATTCATTATCTCCAGCGCCATACCATGTTTATTTTTTGTAAAAATGGCACGTTTCCATGATCTGTGGTTTAAAAGATTAGAATCAAGGTCATATTTATTTTATTTTTTTTTAAATCTGTGACATGACAGGGTAGGATTTAAAGCAGGAATTGGAACCAGTTCAGGGAACAGAAACAAAAACCATTAAAATACATTCAAGGAACAGAACAGTTATTTTAAAAGCAAGGGAACTGGTTAATAACATAACTTTTACGTTCCGGCCATTTTTTTTCCAGCCCCACAAAAAAACGCAACATATATTTGCAAGTGTGTGTGTGAAGGCTACCATCCCCTCCGAAGCATTATCTACTTTAGCTTCTGAACTGCACTGTTGGTTAAGGGCTTACAAGATTTTTGACTTGTCTGCTCAGGGATTTGATCTTGCAACCTTTCGGTTACTAGCCCAAAGCTCTAACCACTAGGCTACCTGCCGCACCAGGTTAAGACAACTCTCTGAAGATCAACAACATTCATAGTTCCTTCATAGAAGTCGCTCCTCTGTAGGTATAATTCTGTGGGCCTAATTCAGATAGCTAATGCATGTCATAACAACAAGATGCCCAGCGCTTCATGCCCAGCTCTCTCCTCGCCCGAGAAATTTCAGTCGCATCTCACACCCTACGCAACAATTGTCTGTCCAATGCATGTACATAACTGTCCCGCTGTCACCACTTTATTTTAAGAATGCGAAATGTCAGAATAAAAGTAGAGATAATTATTTATCAGTTTTTATTTCTTTCATCACATTCCCAATTGGTCAGAAGTTTACATACAGTCAATTAGTATTTGGTAGCATTGCCTTTAAATTGTTTAACTAGGGTCAAACATTTTGGGTAGCCTTCCACAAGCTTCCCACAACAAGTTGGGTGAATTTTGACCCATTCCTCCTGACAGAGCTAGAGTAACTGAGTCAGGTTTGTATACCTCCTTGCCAGCACACACTTTTTCAGTTCTGCCCACAAATTTTCTATAGGATTGAGGCCTCATTTTAAATTAATACTTGTGCCTAATCCTAACCTTTCCTCTTCAGATTTTAAGGTATCACCCTGGACCTTAGTGGGGGAGCTGACGCCGTATAGCTGTGCGATGACTAATCAAGGCTGCAACCATGTTAGATGGGCTGTTTATACTAGGATTACCCAGCATGTGGTGGGATTGCTTAACACCCACGTGGCGATCAGTGTTAGTGATCAAGCATTCATTGCCTCTTTTTGGGAAGGTCTCTTAGAGCTTATTTTAGGCTTATTCTAGTAATCTATGGGGTCTCACTCTCGTTATCAGGTAATTTATTCTTCGCTCATGGCTATGTCTAATGGTATCTGCCGGTAAGCCTTCAACTCAGGTAGACTATTTGTAGGTTTTGATCATCAGGTCACTCCCAACTGTGCACGCTGCAGGCGCATCAGCTACTGCTGAGCAATTTCAGTATGACATTAGGCTATTTAGATAAGGTGGGTACGTAGCTAACGTTTAGCTGCGGTTTCGGGTTTTAGTAATACTGTGTGTTTTTTTTGCTACGTGATGGTATGCTGAGCTGTACCATACAGCAGTCTACTGTATGGTCTTCTCTCTGTACAATGTCTTCTGTTATATAACCGCGCATGTCTTTTCTATTCCAAATTCAGTCAGGCATATCAAAAGAGTATCTCCTCTCTCAGTAGCGCAGGTTTGAAAATCACGTTAAGGCAATGGTGTTCAAAAATACACTTTTCCAGATGCGGTCTGTATGATGGCTTCAAGGGGTGCTTCAGTCTGAATACACTCAAATGTTCCTTCCCTTTCGTTTTTGCGTGATCAGTTTGCATTAAGTTCTGTTTGCATCATGTATGCTCACATGTGGAACACTTGTCATCACCGGAACGAACACTGCTTTATCTCATGTTACGCTGCCTGCATGCTGAGCACGGGCAGCAGCTGGCGAACTTCTGTTCAACATTGATGCTGGCAACCAGTGAGAAGACACTGGATCTCATCGCGGCTCTGGTTCCTTCGTCAGCGCTGAGGGCTAGCTCTGAGCTATTGGCAACCAATTCTGGTTCGCCGCTGCTACTTCTCTCTAATCCTCTGCTGCTACCATGCTACAATTTAAAATGTTTCTGAGGATTGTGAAACCTACCCGAGTTCTTGCAGTATTGGTATATGATCATGATTGTCGGCCTGTGGTCCATTAGCTATGTTGCATCTGCCTAATGGGCTTCAAAAGAGCAATCTTCAGGCAACGACAAAGGTCACTATCACCCTCACTCTATATAAATAGATTCATGTTAAGGGTGTTCGGCTCATACAATCATTTGTACTTGAGGCAGTTGTCTTTCTATGAGTTTCATTTTAATTTCTCTTTAATCATTGCATGGTCTCACGATTTAATCAAGGACACACGTTCACAGTGTTGGGTAAGCATTCCCAAACTGATAGGAAGGGTAAAGGTACCATTGCTCAAACTAACTCCTCCTTTCTGTCCTCTTTTCCATGTTACGCTACCTGCAATGGCGACCACTGGCAACTCCGGGTGATCCATTATTCGTCACCGATGCAGGCAAACCAATGACAAGATACTGGTTTTTCATCACGGCTCTGTTTCCTCCTGCGGGGCCATATCCTTAGCCATATGCAAGCTTATCCGTTTTGCATCGGCACGGCTTCTCTATCTGTCCCTGCATCCACACTGGAGATCATGGGGTACTGGTCCTCTGCTTCCTATGAACACTATGATGAAGATGAAACGCCAAGGAGATTATGGACGTCAAAAGTGATGAGTTCATTTGCGAGTTCCATGCCTTATATAGATCGCTATGTCGGCGTTCAGAGATCTGTTCTTAACTGACTTGCCTAGTTAAATAAAGGTTCAGCTAACAGTCAATATCATTGCTTTGGTTGTTATCGCAGTCAAGTTCCGTGCATATTGCTTAGGTTGTGCTTTATTAAAAATTATTTAACTAGGCAAGTCAGTTAAGAACAAATTCTTATTTACAATGACGGCCTACCCCAGCCAAACCCAGACGACGCGTGGCCAATTGTGCGCCGCCCTATGGGACTCCCAAACACGGCCCATTGTGATGCAGCCTGGATCCGAACCAGGGACAGTAGTGACGCCTCTTGCACTGAGATGCTGCGCCTCTCGGGAGCCCACTAGATGATAGATATTTCATGTCGGCCACAGATGATCAGGCACCTCGTATAGATCAGTGAGAGCACTGGGCGGTGCGTCTCTAGGGCAGCTGGGTTCACACTGCTACATTGGCAAGATAGGCAGATAGTTCACACGTGCCAAGATTAAGCTTATCTGGCCTTAAATCGAGGGTACCCGGCAGTACGTTAGGAGGGATAGGAGTCATAAGTCGTTCAGTTTAAGCCATATATGGTTAACATTCCAACATAGTATTCATTCTTGCGATTGTAGGTTGACTTTATATTTATGCAATTATTTATATATTTTACCCCATTCTCTCCAATTTCAATCTTGTCTAATCGCTGCAACTCCTCAATGGGCTCCGGGAGGCAAAGGTCGAGTCATTGGTCCTCCGAAACATGACCCACCAAACCGCAATTCTTAACACCCACCCGCTTAACCCGGAAGCCAGCCGCACCAATGTGTCGGAGGAAACACCGTTCAACTGACAACACAGGTCAGCCTGCAGGTGCCCGGCCCGCCACAAGGTGGAGCGCGATGAGCCAAGTAGAGCGCGATGAGCCAAGTAAAGCCCCCTCGGCCAAACGCTCGGACACTGCCCTATGGAACTGCCGATCACATTCGGTTGTGATACAGCCCGGGATCGAACCTGGGTCTGTAGTGACGCCTCTAGCACTGCGACGCAGTGCCTTAGACCGCCGCGCTCAGGAGGCCCTCGTAGGTTTACTTTAGCTGGTCAAGTGATGATGTCTGGCATAGCTACACAGTCGGCTGGCGTAAGGTTTTGCTGTTTTGGGGAAGGGTATAGCTTACCGCTCTCACTACCTGTAGGCTATTTTATATTGATGCTTTGCTTGGCCAGTGAGCTACCCTGAAGGAGCAGAGCCTATATGTCAAGACTTGAATTATTCATTGCTTAATAAATGGTTAAACATATTTCTACATGGCATTTTCTTTCTGAAATTAAGCGGAACCAGTTCAGAAGGAAAACCGAGTGCCCCGCCTCAGGCTGACGCATCAGCTGAGATGGCAGCAATTAGAGACGAGTAACAATCACGCCTACCTTATTGGCAGTATATTTAAGCTGACCGGGTCTGCTCACTGCCTGTAGGCTATTTTATATTGATGCTTTGCTTGGGCAGTGAGCTACACTGAAGGAGAAGGGCCTATACACAAAGACTTGCATTAATTCAGTGCTTAATAAAATGGTTAAACATTTCTACGTGGCATCTTTCTGAAGTGTGTGTACTTTACTGTATTTATACTTGGGATACCGCTTTTCAACAGGAAACTTTTTTTTTTGTCACTGGAGGAAGTCTAAGCTTTATGCAAAGCAGGGTTACATTGTCTTTATTTAAGCTCCAAAAGCTGAGAGATCTTTTTATAGGTTAAAACATTTCAAAAGTGTATTTTATTTTTGCTAATTTAAGTGCAAAGATATTCCTTTATTTTCTTTAGGTAAAGCGCTGCCCACCTGTCCGGGTGAAGAATAGCCATACTGTTAAGCCTCCGTGCTTTGGCAGTCGTTCTGACGCTGGTATCACAAAAAAATATGGATGAGTTTAGCTAATTCTAGGTATAGCCGGCCAACCATTCCCATGCCCTTTAATTCATTCATTAGGTCATCCACTGTTCTGACGCCCTTGCCTCTCTTTAGCTCTGGTAAAACAGCAAGCTGGTTTCTGCCCAAGTCCATGCCATAGTGGGCAGTCACACATTGGAAGTCCTCTGTGGACCATACATTCGCTTTTGACGTAGCGGGGAGTAGAGTCTCGACGGATTGGTACAGGCACATCTCAGGCAGGAGAGGAGAGTGAGCGCAAAAAAGAAACCAAGTGCAGAATGCAGACTGTCAAACGAGATGCAACTAAGCTGTTGAGAGGCGTGGTTTATGAGGCTCTGTAGGCTGCAGCTAGGAAACCACTGTGACTGACAAGTGAATCCACCTGACGTAGCGAGTGTGGGGGGTGACACTGGGACAGGGTCGTAGTCGCTAGATAAAACAGGAAGAAATTGGGGGAGGTACTATGTCAACTTGTCAAAATAAGTGTGAAAAAAGTTTTTTCTTCTCTAAGTCATAAACTAATGACTATGTCTGGTAAACGTGTTCTGTGCTGCTGCTTTGAAAGTGATGTGCCGGGCGTCACACCAGATTGAAAAGTACTGGGAGAAATGCCAGCTCGCTACACATTTTCTGGCGGCTCTAGTTTGTGTACTTAAGAGTGCTGTAATAAGAAGAGGGTTTGTTTAGTTTCACTAGTCATTAAATCCCTAGAAAGATGTCTGAGGATGCATTTTGTGTCTTGTATTAGAGGTCGACCGATTAATCGGAATGGCCGATTAATTAGGGCTGATTTCAAGTTTTCATAAGAATCGGAAATCTGTATTTTTGGGCGCCGATTTTTTTATAACTGACTTGCCTAGTTAAATAAAGGTAAGAACACATTCTTATTTTCAATGACGTTCTAGGAACGGTGGGTTAAGTGCCTTGTTCAGGGGCAGAATGACAGATTTTTACCTTGTCAGCTCAGGGATTCAATCTTGCAACCTTACGGTTAACTAGTCCAACGCTATAACCACCTGCCTCTCGTTGCACTCCAAGGTAAGTTGCTAGCAAGCATTAAATGTATCTTATAAAAAACAAATCAATTAATCACTAGTTTATCTAGCGTGTCCTGCGTTGCATATAATCGATGCAACACTGGGGGATGATTTAACAAAAGCGCATTTGCGAAAAAAGCACAATCGTTGCACGACTGTACCTAATCATAAACACGAATGCCTTTTTTAAAAGAAATCCTGGTTAGCAGGCAATATTCACCAGGTGAAATTGTGTCACTTTTCTTGCGTTCATTGCATGCAGAGTCAGGGTATATGCAACATTTTGGGCCGCCTGGCTCATTACGAACTAATTTGCCAGAATTTTACGTAATTATGACATAACATTGAAGGTTGTGCAATGTAACAAGAATATTTAGACTTAGGGATGCCACCCGTTAAATAAAATACCGAAAGGTTCGGTATTTCACTGAAATTAGTTTCCAGATTCGACCATATTAATGACCTAAGGCTCGTATTTCTGTGGTATAACTAAGTCTATGATTTGATAGAGCAGTCTGACTGAGCGATGGTAGGCAGCAGCAGGCTCGTAAGCATTCTTTCGTGTGTTTTGCCAGCAGCTCTTCGCAGCACAGCGCTGTTTATGACTTCAAGCCTATCTGCCTAATGGCTGGTGTAATCGATGTGAAATGGCTAGCTAGTTAGCGGGGTGCGCGCTAATAGCGTTTCAAACGTCACTTGCTCTGAGGACGGAAGCTATACTGTTACACTGGCAATGTAAAACCCATGTAAAACCCTTTGTTTTCTTACTCCACATGTATTAAAAAACCTTACTCATTCAATATTCATATTTTCAATAGGATGGTAGAAATGGGAAAACACAGAATGAGCATTCCTAAAATGAAGAGTGAAATCCTTTTGGTAAGTAAACCAGTGGCAGGCAGTGTGTTCCTTCCAGAGCTGTGTAGTGTTGAGTCAAGCTGGGGAGGGAGGGAAAGATGGGTACCAGGTGGTCTTAGCCCACAGCAGCAGTGCGGCGATACCAATGAGTCAACCCTACTTAACCGGATTGGACTGTGCTCCAGTGAAACCGGTGAGCCTCCAGAACCCATCCAAAGCTTCTGGAATTCTGTCTTGCCTCAGCCTCGCTCGACACCCAAAAAATAAATAACTCCCCACTGTCTGAGACACACACACGCCTCAAACACACAGACACAAAAGCGCGAACACACACACAAACGTTCCCCCACACAAACATCCACACCTGCTAACACCTCCCCCTCACAGCAGTTCACACACACACACACACACACACTAAATTAAACTTCACAGTTGATTCATGGCCGCCAGATACGAGGAGGGGGGCGAGCCTCAGGAAAATGCAAAGTGAGCCAACGTGTTGATAACGTTCAATTCAGGGGGAATATCTGGACAGATGATCTCATTTGTATGAGGTGTCCCGCCACCGAGGAGAAACAATTGCCCGAAATATATAAATAAAACAAATGCTCCTCCAACAAGCTATTTGTGCCAAAGCAATCTATTTATTTTTTTTCTCTCACCTTGTACACACTCTTTCTAAAAGCAATCTAAGTAAGCTCTGAGACGCAGGTCGTTTTTCTTTGAAATTGAACATAGCAAGTTTTTCAGCATTACGGCAGTAGACATAGTGTATTTTTCAATCAAGCGATATTAGGTAATACAATTATGTCGCCCGTGTGACTGAGGCGGATGGAATTCAATGTGCCGAGGCGGATGGAATTCAATGTGCCAAGGCATTTTACCTGGAGAGGTGTGCAAGTTCTCATGTTGACCTTGGAAGGTGATTGAAAGGCTAGCCAAGAAAACAACAATGCACTCTTAGTTAGTCTTCAGGGCAACGTATATGGATGGATGGATGGATAGATAGATACAAAGAGCAAGAGGTAAGAGAGAATGTCAAAGATGGAAAGAGAGAGACAGATACGATGATGAAATGAGGATGAAAACAGAGCGCGAGAGGGAGAGTTCAATACCTTCCTCAGGCTCCTCTTCCTCAGCCGGAGAGGCCAGACGGCCTCGTCCCCCGTTGCTCCTCTCAGTCTCCCTCTGCAGGCTCACCACCTCCAACATGGCATCACCCTGGCCACCCTTCCCACCACCCTATACACACACACACACACACACACCAAAGTCACATATGGTGCAGAAATAATACAGTGGGAGGATTCATTTTGACACAGCACCAAGAAACAAAGTTAAACAGGTCATTACTACTGCAGCAGAATTGACGAGTCAATTCTACACACTGAAAAAAAAAATTATGTTCAGATTGAGAGCTGTTGCGACAGTCTCTCTTTGGGTATCCTCAAATATTTTCAGAAACAAAATCTGTCTAAAGTTAGCCTCACCTTTTGCCACCACCCGAGGGGAACCACGGAAAAATATAATTACACGTACAGGAGGAAATTAAATTGAGCGGCGGCAGAGAGCGCCAAGGATCGCACCAGACGGCTTTTGGCCAGAGTGTCTGGTAATAGGGTTCACAGGGAGCCTGCTGCAATCAGAGCACAGAGAGATTGGGCTCACTCGCCTATGCAGGTCACTTCTAAAGTTGGGCTTTGTTACATTGCACATTGGGGGTTTTGTAACACTGTTGTTGCTACTGGGGTTGTTTGGTCTCAGCAGTTGCGGTGAGAGGTGGATCCATGACAACACTAACACTATATACATATATATGTAACCCTTGCTCTGTGAGCACATGTGGATCCAAGCAAACATTTTAGCACAAGGGCCATAATTGAAGACTATACATCTAACACATTTTTAGGCAATGCATTACCATAGCCAGCTAGTGCTATCAACAGTCATACATGGCATATATGAGAACATTGGCATTTATTAAGGTTTAGGTAGTACAAATAAGGGGGTCACAATAAGCTTCGCAATAATAACATTTAGACCTTGGGTAGGATCCTCTACTAACCCGTGAGCCAAGGCGCAAAATATGCTCTGAGAGGGTGACGACAACGGCTCCTCTAATTCCTCAACGCCTTAATGAGAGGCCCCCGGAACAAATACAAATCGTACTCAAATAATACTGGAGCTAGTGGCTGGGATTAGAATCTAGTGTAAACACTAGAATGGCTATCTTTTAATTAACTTTTAACTACAGCAGCCGCCATTCTTTGCTGCCTGCTGATGAGCTAACTATAGAGAGGCACACAGGCAGAGCCCTAATTACTACAGTGTGATAATGAGTGGCTGCCTCGTCTTAGGGCTCCCAATGAAACAAAGGCTAATGTCCACAATTACAAACTAGTCCCTAAATAGTGCACTTCTTTTGACCAAGGCCCTGGTGAAAAGTAGTGCACTATATAGGGACTAGGCTGCCATTTGGGACGCATTCAAAGCCTGGAGTGGAGAGGAAAAATCCCTTTCAAACAAGGAGGCAAGGGGCTTATGTTACTGACTTAGGGGCTTGTTTTGATTTTCTAAACACCTGCGGAAGGACCGGACAGGACAGGGATGCACTTGTGTGCTGGGCGTGATAATTGAATGCGTCGAGAACATCGTCGCTCTCGTGCATTTTAATTGGAGGAGTTCGGGGGGGGGGATTGGGTGTGGATGTGTGCAGGCCTCAAATATCCTGACCGAATTGACGGTCATGTCCATCGATGCCCCCTTGTGTGGCCGTAGTGCATCCCTAAAAGAAAATCCATGACTTGCGGCAAAAGGGTGACTACTTCTACACAGTCTCCTCTGAACACTGAATCATTTATTTGGGCTGTAATTTCTGAGGCTGGTAACTAATGAACTTGTCCTCTGCAGCGGAGGTAACTCTGGGTCTTCCTTTCCTGTGGCAGTCCGCATGAGAGCCAGTTTCATCATAGCGCTTGATAGTATTTGCGACCGCACTTGAAGAAACTTTCAAAGTTGTGGAAATGTTCACATTGACTGACCTTCATGTCTTAAAGTAATAATGGACTGTTGTTTCTCTTTGCTTACTTGAGCTGTCTGTTCTTGACATAATATGGACTTGGTATTTTACCAAATAGTGCTATCTTCTGTATACCACCCTTACCTGGTCACAACAAAATTGATTGGCTCAAACGCATTAAGAAGGAAATTAATTCCACAAATTAAGTTAAGGCACAAATCTTAATTGAAATGCATTCCAGGTGACTACCACATGAAGTTGGTTGAGAAAATGCCAAGAGTGTGCAAAACTGTCATCAAGGAAAGGGGTGGCTACTTTTAAGAATCTAAAATATAATTTGATTTGTATAACACTTTTTTGGTCGCTACATGATTCCATATTTGCCATTTCTGTCACACCCTGACCATAGTTTACTTTGTATATTTCTATGTTTTGGTTGGTCAGGGTGCGAGCTGAGTGGGCATACTATGTTTCATTGTCTAGTTTGTCTATTTCTATGTCTGGCCTGATATGGTTCTCAATCAGAGGCAGGTGTTAGTCATTGTCTCTGATTGGGAACCATATTTAGGTAGCCTGGGTTTCACTGTGTGTTTGTGGGTGATTGTTCCTGTCTCTGTGTTCTCACCAGATAGGGCTGTCAAAGTTTTCGTTATGTTCTTTGTTTTGTAGTGTTTGTATCGATTTGTGTTTTACGTTTGTTTATTAAACATGGATCGCAATCTACACGCCGCATTTTGGTCCAACTCTCCTTCACATACAGAAAACCGTGACAATTTCATAGTTTGAGGTCTTCACTATTATTCTACAATGTAGAAAAAAGTAAAAATAAAGAAAAAACCTTGAATGAGTAGGTGTGTCCAAACTGTTGACTGGTACTGTATATGCACAGTGCCTTCGGGAAAGTATTCAGACCCCTTGACCTTCCACTTTGTTTTACATTACAGCCTTATTCTAACATTGAGGATTTTTTTATCTATCTACATACAATACCCCCTAACTACAAAGCAAAAACAGGTTGAGAATTTTTTTTACGGAACTATCACATTTACTCAGTACTTTGTTGAAGAACCTTTTGCAGCGATTACAGCCTCGAGTCTTCTTGGATATGACGCTACAATCTTGGCACACCTGTATTTGGGGAGCATCTCCCATTCTTCTCTGCAGATTCTCTCAAGCTCTGTCATGTTGGGTGGGGAGCGTTGCTGCACAGCTATTTTCAAGTCTCTCCAGAGATGTTCGATCAGGTTGAAGTCCGGGCTCTGGCTGGGCCACTCAAGGACATTCAGAGACTTGTCCCGAAGACACTATTGCGTCGTCTTGGCTGTGTGCTTAGGGTCGTTGTCCTGTTGGAAGGTGAACCTTCGCCCAAGTCTGAAGTCCTGAGCGCTCTGTAGCAGGTTTTCATCAAGGATCTCTGTACTTTGCTCCGTTCATCTTTGCCTCGATCCTGACAAGTCTCCCAGTCCCTGCCCCTGAATAACATCCCCATAGCATGACGCTGCCACCACCATGCTTCACCGTAGGGATGGTGCCAGGTTTCCTCCAGATGTGACGCTTGGCATTCAGGCCAAAGAGTTCAATTTTGGTTTCATCAGACCATTGAACCTTGTTTCTCATTGTCTGAGAGTCTTTAGGTGCCTTTTGGCAAACTCCAAAGTGGGCTGTCATGTGCCTTTTACGGAGGAGTTGCTTCCACCTGGCCACTCTACCATAAAGGCCGGATTGGTGGAGTGCTGCAAAGATAGAACCTTCCAGAAGGAAAACCATCTCCACAGAGGAACTCTGGAGATCGGTCAGTGACCATCGAGTTCTTGGTCACCTCCCTGACCAAGAACCTACTCCCCCGATTGCTCAGTCTTGGTGGTTCTAAACCTTTTCCATTTAAGAATGATGGAGGCCACTGTGTTCTTGAGACACCTTCAATGCTGCAGAAATGTTTTGTTACCCTTCCCCAGATCTGTGCCTTGGCACAATTCTGTCTTGGAGCTCTACGGACAATTCCTTCGACCTCATGGCTTGGTTTTTGTTCTGACATGAAAATCATGTCCAATCAATTGAATTTACCACAGGTGGACTCCAATCAATCACATTTATAAAGCCCTTTTTACATCAGCCGATGTCAAAGTGCTATACAGAAATCAAGTTGTAGAAACATCAAGGATAATCAATAGAAACAGGATGCATCTGAGCTCAATTTCGTGTCTCATAGCAAAGGGTCTGTTTTTTATATTTTACATTTTTAATACATTTAAAAACAATTCTAAAAACCTGTTTTTGCTTTGTCATTATCGTGTATTTTGTGTAGATGCTGAGGATTCTTTTTTAGATCCATTTTAGAATAAGCCTGTAACGTAACAAAATATTTTCCGAAGGCATAGTATATATTTAATTAAAAGTCTCATTAAAGGTTTGGCTACATTTTCATGCACCTCATGTCGGCCGAGACGGCATTCCTAGCCCCGTCCTCAGAGCATGCGCAGACCAGCTGGCTGGTGTGTTTACAGACATATTCAATCAATCCCTATCACAGTCTGTTGTCCCCACATGCTTCAAGATGGCCACCATTGTTCCTGTTCCCAAGAAAGCTAAAGTAACTAAACGACTATCGCCCCGTAGCACTCACTTCTGTCATCATGAAGTGCTTTGAGAGGCTGGTTAAGGATCATATCACCTCCGTCCTACCCGATACACTAGACCCACTCCAATTTGCTTACCACTGACGATGCAATCGCCATCACACTGCCCTATACCATCTGGACAAAAGGAATACCTATGTAAAAATGCTGTTAATTGGCCTCCCGGGTGGCGCAGTGGTTAAGGGCGCTGTACTGCAGCGCCAGCTGTGCCATCAGAGTCCCTGGGTTCGCGCCCAGGCTCTGTCTTAACCGGCCGCGAACGGGAGGTCCGTGGGGCGACGCACAATTGGCCTAGCGTCGTCCGGGTTAGGGAGGGATTGGTCGGTAGGGATCTCCTTGTCTCATCGCGCACCAGCGACTCCTGTGGCGGGACGGGCGCAGTGCGCGCTAGCCAAGGTTGCCAGGTGCACAGTGTAGCCTCCGACACATTGGTGCGGCTGGCTTCCGGGTTGGATGCGCGCTGGGTTAAGAAGCAGTACGGCTGGTTGGGTTGTGTATCGGAGGACGCATGACATTCAGCCTTCGTCTCTCCCGAGCCCGTACGGGAGTTGTAGCAATGAGACAAGATAGTATCTACTACAACAATTGGATACCACGAAATTGGGGAGAAAAAGGGGTAAAAAAAATAACAAAATTAAAAATTAAAAAATAACAAAATAAACAAAATTAAAAATAAAATGCTGTTAGTTGACTACAGCTCAGCATTTAACACCATAGTACCAAACTCCAAACTCGTCACTAAGCTCGAGACCCTGGGTCTCGACCCCGCCCTGTCAGACTTACTGACAGGTCACCCCAGGTGGTGAAGGTAGGAAACAACATCTCCACCCTACTGATCATAAACACTGGGGCCCCACAAGGGTGCGTTGGCAGCCCTCGCTGTACTCGCTGTCGACCCATGACTGCGTGGCCATGCACGCTTCCAACTCAAATCATCAAGTTTGCTTGATTACCAACAACGACGAGACGGCCTACAGGGAGGAGGTGAGTGCCAGTGTGGTGTCAGGAAAATAACCTCTCACTCAACGTCAACAAAACAAATGACATGATCGTGGACTTCAGGAAACAGCAGAGGGAGCACATCTGCACAACGCATCACCGGGGGCAAACTACCTGCTCTCCAGGCCACCTACAAAACCCGATGTCACAGGAAGGCCAAAAAGATCATCAAGGACAACAACCACCCGAGCCACTGCCGGTTCACCCAGCTATCATCCAGAAGGCGAGGTCAGTACAGGTGTATCAAAGCTGGCACGGAGAGACTGAAAAACAGCTTCTATCTCAAGGCCATCAGACTGTTATTAAACAGCCATCCCAAGGCTGCTGTCAACATACAGACTCAAATCTCTGGCCACTTTATTAGATGGACTTAAAAAAGGTATCACTAGTCACCTTAAAATAACACCACTTTAATAATGTTTACATATCCTACAACACTCATCTCATGTATATAATGCTCTATACCATCTACTGCATCTTGTATATGCTTACGTTAATCACCTACACTTGGACAGGGAAGGCTAATTATTTATGTTTTCCTTAACAAAATCGGTACGGTTTTTCGGTTTTCAAATCAAATTTGCCTAGGTTGGTTAATGGCCTTTATGCCCTAGCAGATTGGGCACCTTTTGTAGGCCAACTGGCCTTTCGAGAGCTAGTAAGCAGAATATACAACATACCTCCTATAAAGAACCAAAATCCTCTTTTGTATTGTTCTGATGAGGTAAAAGTTGGGATATTTACTACGTGTGCGATGATGTAAAAGTTGGGATATTTATTACGTGTGTATTGATGTAAAAGTTGGGATATTTATTACGTGTGCGATGAGGTATAGGTTGGGATATTTATTGCATGTGCGATGAGGTATAGGTTGGGATATTTATTACACGTGCGATGAGGTATAGGTTGGGAAATGTATTATGTGTGTGATGAGGTATAAGTTGGGATATTTATTACATGTGCGATGAGGTATAGGTTGGGATATTTATTACGTGTGCGATGAGGTATAGGTTGGGATATTTATTACGTGTGCGATGAGGTATAGGTTGGGATATTTATTACCTGTGCGATGAGGTATAGGTTGGGATATTTATTACATGTGCGATGAGGTATAGGTTGGGATATTTATTACGTGTGTGATGGAGGTAAAGGTTGGGATATTTATTCATTATTAACTGGCCATTTATTTACCTGTTTGAGTTTGAGGTAGAAGGTCTCGCTAAAGGCCTTGCGGCTAAAGTACCAGAAGCGCTCATTGGCCGGGTAGACGCGCACCAGGGTTTCCAGCAGGAAGCGCACCGGCTCCACCACCTCAGTCACCACCAGGTCCACCGCGACGGTCATGTACACCTGCTTATCTGGAGAGAGACCACCACAGAGAGGACAAGGTCACACACTGGAGGGGGTGTTTGTAGTGCCAACAGCAGTTCCAGATTGTATACTGAATCTGTCTGGGTTAAAGTGGGCGTTGCGGGTTGACACATTAAGTGGACAAAGTAAAATGGTAGGCTATTAGCTTGATTTAATTGTATGTTTATAGAACGCAGAGAAAATATATTGCCTGCTGTTTTAATTAGGTCGACCAAACGTGTACTCCTCAGAGGGCTTGGATTCCACCACAACCACCAGCTGTCAAACTAGCGACAGCAGCACACCTATTCTCTTACCTCACCCATCCCAGAGAAAGAGACAGCGGACCAATTTAAAACTAGAATCATATAACTACAACCAAGAAACTCAGCATCTTTGAATATCTACGAATTATTTCGAATCTAAGGAAACCGTATTCCAAGTCACAGCATGAGACAAGCTGTGTGTGATATATCGCAATGTAGTGCAGCATAAATCTAAGCTGTCCTCTAGTACCACCAGCCTCATCCAAGTGAAAAAGTTACGTCCGGGGTTAACAGATCTTGCAACATCCAATTTTTGGGGTTGAAAAAAACGGATTGGGAGAAAAATAAACACACAGATAGCAATCGCCGAGCTATGAAACGGAGGGAAAAATAACCCATTTCACAGTGAGAAGGTTTTATTATTGTAATTAACCAGGGGGGAGGGAAAAAAGTCTACAAAACTGCCTTGTGGCCTAAAAATAGATTCCAATTATGATAAAAGTCAAGCATAGCATGTTGGTTTAGAAAGATGTTTTAGGTAACGGCATCCCTTCAAGCTTCCGATACCACAGGACTAGTTTCCCTGCGTGCCAAATCGCTGACAACAAAGAAGGATTTGTTTAGTTGAGACCGCTAGGGCCATTGTTTTTAGAAGTCTTGTCTCTCCCAGCTTTGACATGAAGTAACTGTGTGGTTTAATACTGTAGAATCAGAGTCTTGAGTCTATGGTAGAAGGCTGTTTTTGTATAAGTAGCAAATAATGTTCATGTTTTGTGGGAAGTCTTCCATTGCATATAGCTTAATAGTTAAAATCTATACGGATAATTACTAAATGTTCTGGCTCTGGTTTATTATCTACACAAACAGTAATATCCAATGTTTACATGCATGTTCTGGAAGCCAGTTATCACAACTACCTACTTCCTTTTCTACTAGTGAATGGTTTGTTTCCTTTGTGGAGGAATCGTGGCATTGTAGTTTAGACTACCTAACTCCCCTGAGCTGGGTTGCTTTGACAAGCTGCCATATAGGTTTAAGTCAAACTTTCCTGACTTCCGAGTCAGCAACTCTGCAGCGCTGCTAATTTGTTTGATATAATGAGTTCAGTGAGGCGAGGTCTTGCACTTGCAGCGCTTGGCAGCGTCTTACTGTGCATTACACTGGGACCTGATATATGAAAAGGTGTCCAAACCACCCATGTTTTCAGACAGCCAATTTGGTTTGGGGCATATATAATTTATTTTGCAGGCCATCGTAGGGAATAGCTGATATCAAATGTTAGAGGCAGTGCCTATTTTGTGACTGTTGAAAGTAAGAAATGTTACCACAAAGGTGCTAGCTATATAGGTCGAGTCTGGGACCACATGGACAGGGCCATTAGCTACAATTAGCACAAATGAAAAGCTCAGCACCAGTAGTCTTCCACATCTACTTTCCTCAGTCTCTGACCCTGTTAACCACTGAGGTTGAACGCTGCTAGCGCTCTAAACCAATTCTAGAGCACAACCACAATGTTGCTAATCTAATAGGCTTTCCCTAGCAAACAGGGGACGTCCTGAGGACATTGTGACATTCCCATTAGGTACCGTAAGGGTTTCGGTGCGATGTTATCCCACTGATGCTCTGAGAACATTCTAAGAAAGTTGAGTGTTGTTCCCAAGGGAACGTTCTCTGGGGGGACCCTGGTCTAGTTCAATGTACATTCCCGGGACATCACTGAGGACCATGTCAGGACGTTCATTTTACTAATCCTTAGGACGTGGCATGATGGTCCTGAAAACATTCTAAAAAAGGTCCCGACATGGTCCTCAATGATGTCCTGGGAACTTGCAGGGAACTACACACAGGACCCCAGAGAACATTCCCTTGGGAACATCACGCGACAGGAACTAGACAAAACCTCCAGGGGACCATTAGACAACATCCGAAGGAACTCCTCGGGGAAGTCCCCAGGACCTACACAAAACCTCCAGGGAACCATTACAACATCGTGACGACTTAAGGCGACTATTTTGTGATGTCCCAGGACATCCTACCAACTCATTATTGTTTGCAGGGTCTATAGCAGGAAAAAACAAAAGAAGCAAATAAGTGCCTTCCCCCTGTCAATATCGGAAATTAGGCTTTAATTTGCCATCTCAGCCATCCATCTTCTCAGATGAAAATAGTAAGATAAACACTATAATAGTATAGGAGCTTCAATTTGTGTGGTTTTCTCCTTTATTAGGCAGATGTCCATTAGAATTGATGAAAGAGAGTCAGAAAATCATGAAAAACTGTCTGGCCAGCTATATGAATGCGACAGCTAAGCTGGTTGGCAATGACATGCTAAAGTATGCTAGTGTGTCAGGCTGGTTGACAATGGCATGCGTAAGTAAGATAGGCTGGTGACAGGGTTGAGGGATGGTTCTCACCTTTAGGTGTGTCTTCATTCAGCACCTGGAAGGCAGCCATGTTGGGGTTCCATGTGCCCGTGATCACATACGACTTTCCATCCGAGCTCTTCCCCATGGACTCCTTCACATAGGCACAAACAGGGCAATGACATACAATCACGGTCAACAGGCCTCAAACGGCAAAGCCATTCCAACCAAAAGCCAAAGAATCGATTTTCAATTCAACTCTGTTTAACCTGTCCAATAAAGAGTACACTAAAGTCAACGAAAGACTAAATAACTAGTCTCATAGTGATAGACATGAGAGTGCTGTTCTGGAACCTGGTTATGTGAATAAAGGAAACCACCGTGATTGCTGCTCACCATGTCTAGAAGATGCATGTCACTGTTCCGAACCTTCTGCCCTGGGCTCAACAACATCCCAAAACACCTGAGGGAGAGGAACACAGGTCAGGGCCAATGGCTCAAGGGGGCACTGCAACTCACCTTTCATCATTTGGATTCCTTATAAAAGACAAAAAGGTATTTGCTGAGAGACTCATAATTGAATAAAATCAAATAATAAAAAACATTCTCCATCAGCGTGGCAGTAGCAAAGCTACAGGTATAGTTTGTTACAGTGACCCAATTCTGAAGACTCTAGTCGAATGCTGGTGTGGGTGAATATGCATGGGTCTATTTATAAATTCAAAGAATCCAAAATGAACTACAGCAAAGCAGTACCAATATCAATATCACTTGGATACAGGGACCACTATGTGCCTGTTTCTTATGATAGGTGCGCCATCATGTGGTTGCGCTGAGAATCACTACTTCATAAGAATATAAACCATTTATTATGCTTCCACAGAACAAAGATACTCATCTGAAGAGATTTGATTTCCCCCCTCCTTCATAAGGTTCACCTAGAACTTTCCTACACATGACATTACTGATGTAAGAAGGCATGACTTACTCGTGCAAGCTACTATTATTGGACTCCCGAGTGCTTGAAGCATCACTACAGACACCCTGGATCGAATCCAGACCATCACAACCGGCCGTGATTGCGAGTCCCATAGACTCGTCCGGGTTTGCGACATCCGGGTTTGGCCGGTGTAGGCCGTCATTGTAAATAAGAATGTGTTATTATCCGACTTGCCTAATTAAATAAAGGTTCAATCAAACCAAAAAATAATTCACAAGGCTTCAGGGTCAGACGGATTAACAGGACGAGTACTCAGAGCATGCGCTGACCAGCTGGCAAGTGTCTTCACTGACATTTCCAATCTCTCCCTGACCAAGTCTAACACCTACATGTTTCAAGCAGACCACCATAGTGCCCGAGAATGTCATGGTAACCTGTCTAAAGGACTATCGCCTGTAGCACTTATATAGCTATGAAATGCTTTGAAACGCTGGTGACGACTCACATCAACACCATCATCCCAGACACCCTGGGCCCACTCCAATTCGCATGACGGAAACCACAGACGATGCAATCTCTACTGCACTCCACACATCCCTTTCCCACTTGGACAAATGGAAAGCCTATGTGAGAATGCTGTTCATAGACTACAGCTCAGCATTCAGCACCATAGTAACCTCCAAGCCCATCACTAAGCTCAGGACCCTGGGATTGAACACCTCCCTCTGCAACTGGATCCAGGACTTCCTGACGGGTCGCCCCCAGGTGGTGAGGGTAGGCAATGCCATCTGCCACGCTGACCCTCAACACGGGTGCCCCTCATGGGAGCATGCCTAGTCCCCTCCTGTAGTCCATGTTCACCCACGACTGCATGGCCGTGCACG
The DNA here is from genome assembly GCF_013265735.2 of Oncorhynchus mykiss. Taxonomy (NCBI): domain Eukaryota; kingdom Metazoa; phylum Chordata; class Actinopteri; order Salmoniformes; family Salmonidae; genus Oncorhynchus; species Oncorhynchus mykiss. The sequence continues at coordinate 55,960,995 of NC_048569.1, read as the reverse complement.
ACTCCAACACCATAACGTTTCACGAAGATGATGAGACAGTCTACAAGGGAGGTCGTCAGTGACCTGGCAGTGTGGTGCCAGGACAAGAACCTGTCCCTCAACGTCAGCAAGACAAAGGAGCTGATCGTGGATTACAGGAAACGGAGGGCCGAGCACGCCCCCAGCCACATCGACGGGGCCGTAGTGGAGCAGGTCGAGAGCTTCAAGTTACTCAGTGTCCACATCACTAAGGAATTATCATGGTCCATACACACATATGTGCAGGGGGCACAACAACGCCTCTTCCTCCTCAGGAGGCTGAAAAGATTTGTCAAGGGTCCTCAAGAAGTTCTACAGCTACACCATCGAGAGCATCTTGACTGGCAGCACAACCGCTTGGTAAGGCATCTGCATGGTAGTGCGTACAGCCCAGTACATCACTGCAAACCAGGACCTCTATACCAGGCAGTGTCAGAGGAAGGCCCTAAAAATTGTAAAAAAGACTCCAGCCCCCCAAGTCAGACTGTTCTCTCAGCTACCACATGGCAAACCCTACCGATGCACCATACAGAGTCTAAAGTCTGGAACCAACAGGACACCGAACAGCTTCTACCCCAAGCCATAAGACTGCTAAATAGTTAGTCAGTAGCTATTGATTAACTAACTATCTGCGTTGGTCTCATTACATGCACTGCTGTTACTGCTATTTGTCTATAAATTTTGCCTAGTCACGTTATTTATGCTAAATGTATACTGAAATAAAACGCAACATGCAACCATTTCAAAGATTTACAGTTCATATGAGGTAGTCAGTCAATTGAAAGCAAATCATTAGGCCCTAATTGATTGATTTCACATGACCAGGAATACAGATATGCATCTGTTGGTCACAGATAGTAAAAATGCTTATTTTTCTTTTTTTAATTTAAGGGCCTCAAAATCTAGTTACGGTATTTTTGTGCGTTCAAATTGCCGTCGATAAAATGCTAATGTGTTCGTTGTCCATAGTTTATGTCTGCCCATACCATAATCCCACCACCACGGGGCACTCTGTTCACAAAGTTGACGTCCGCAAACCGCTCCCCCACATGATGACATACGTGGTCTGCGGTTGTGAGGCCAGTTAGACATTCTGCCAAAATCTCTAAAACGACGTTGGAAGCGGCTTATGGTAGTGAAATTAACATCAAATTCTCTGGCAACAGCTCTGGTGGGCATTCCTGCAGTCAGCATGCCAACTGCACGCTCCCTCAAAACTTGAGACATCTGTGGCATTGTGTTGTGTGACAAAACAGCACATTTTAGAGTGGCCTTTTAATTGTCCCTAGCACAAGGTGCACCTGTGTATTGATCATGCTGTTTAATCAGCCTCTTGATATGCCACACCTGTCAGGTGGATGGATTATCCTGGCAAAGAAATGCTCACTAAAAGGGATGTAAACAAATTTGTGCACAATATTTGAGAGAAAAGCTTTTTGTGCATATGGAACATTTCTGGGATATTTTATTTCAGCTAATGAAACATTTACATATAGCCTTTGTATTTTTGTTCAGTGTACATATCTACCTCTACCTCGTACCCCTGCACATGGACTTGTGCATAAAGCCAAGTTATCAATTATCATTGTTAATTGATTCCTTGTGTTATAATAGTTACATTTTTCTGCATTACTGGGAAGGGCCCATTAGTAAGCATTCCACTGTTAGTTTAGCAACTGACATGACAACACACACACACACAATTTTTGTTTAGGTAAGCCACTTGAGCAAAACGAGTAGGCAGCATGACACACCGTCACTGCTTAAAGGAGATATGAACATTAAAAAAAAGACGGTTGAAACTAAAAAAATAGGATGTAAGGCGTCTGCCTGGTCCCATGTGGCTCAGTTGGTAGAGCACGCAGTGCCATGGTTGTGGGTTAGTTTCCCACGGGGGACCAGTACGAAAATGTACACAAATGCATGCACTCACTCCTGTAAGTCACTCTGGATAATAACCTCTGCTAAATAAAGAGAGATCTGAATGTGATTTTTTTTATTATTTGTAATACATTAGCAAAAATGTCTACAAAACAGTTTTTGCTTTATCATTTTTGGGTATTGTGTGTAGATTGAGGAGGGGGAAAAAAGCCATTTAATCCATTTCAGAATAAGGCTGTAATGTAACTAAATGTGGAAAAAGCCAACGGGTCTGAATACTTTCCAAATGAACTGTAACTAAGTAATTAAATGCCTTTCAGAAGACACAAAACAGACTGACACAAAGGAAGCTGTTACTGTTCGAGCAAGGAAGCTTAACTGCTACACAGTCTAAACCTGTAAACATACTCACATCACAATGACTTTATCCTAGACTAGCATAGAGTGAAATGAGGACACTCGCTCTTCCGGTTCTTCACTGTGCAATTCTCGAATGACTGTGTGTTAGCTGATCTTATCTTCATTGTTTCATTTCCAATGACTCAGCATGAAAAAGACATTCAAACTAAAAATCACACAAAAAAAAATGTGGGGGTCTATTGCATAATATTTCCTTAAGTCAAGCTTTACCACGGTCTCCCTCTTGTACTTACCAATATGACCCAGAGGGGTTGTGTGTTCTTGTGCATATCAAGAACAGCATGCTACAGTATAGGACAGTGGTGCTGTCTAGTGTATGCAGCTCAGAAGGCCTTACAGAAGGGTCAAATAGGCAGTAGCCCCTCACCTCTCAATGCCCAGCTCTTGGTTGCTCATCTGCTGGACCATGACCACCACCTTCTTCTGCACTCCCTGCCGCAGCTTGAAGTAGAACTTGTCCCGGTCCTTGGGAACTGGGCTGAGGAGAGGAGAATGGGGGAAGATGAAGACGGACAGACACATAAAGTATGTTGTTGGCTTAAAGGTCTGTTAAAGTGAGTGAGTGAGTGCTTTCACCCCATAGCATGCATACGTCTGTGTGTGTGTGTGTGTGTGTGTGTAAGCGCATTTAGTGGCTTCATGCTGACCTATAGTTTCCCTTGCTGTCGTCCTCCCGCACCTCCAGTGAGACTGTGAAGCTGAAGAGGTCACTGTCGGGGGAGAGGGGCAGGGCCGAGTCCCTCACGTCAGGGGCTGGCTTGGAGGAGCGGCGGAACGCTGTGGAGAAACTGTACAGGATCCGGCTCACCTGTAGGAAGAGGGGGAGAGGAGGGAAAAAGAGAATATAGAATTGTGCTTTATAGTCTGTTAGAATAGAAGGTTGTCTTTTCACTCCGACAATATTTTTTTTTCATAAGTGGAGAAATGTGTACTTCTTTGAAGTGCCATGTTCAGGTGGCAAGCAGACAAACAAAAAAGGGCTAATTAAAGTTAAGCAATGACAATAATAATAATGTACGCTAGCTAGCTAGCTTGGTTTATAAACTAGCTAGCTACAGTAGCTAACTAATTAGTTTTCTGTCTAGTACTGGCAAATAATGGATTTTATTTCAAATCAGCCAACCCATGAGAACCTTTCATGATGGAGTTGCAGTAGTTCTAACGTTACTTTGTTATTATTTTATCAAGGAAGAGCAACTTCGTGGCTTTAATTGTTAAGTAGGCTAGCTACTTTGTTTTCAACTCACGAAGGGTGTAACATGTCACTAATCGTAGTTTAAAACCGTTCATTTTAAATCTGGATAAGTCAATTTATGATTATGTGGTGCAACAAATCTCTGATTAATTATTAACCTAGCTTTACAAAACCTAGACTGGTGCTAATCCTAGTTTAATTTAAAACCATGGTAGTGCAACCCACCCTATATTAAAAAAATAAAAATATTAATAATCTTTGAGCAACAGGCCTTAAATATATCTAGGTTTAAAGTGAAAACTAAACTTAGATTAGAGAAAGGATTTAATTGAACTAGGATTCATTTAAAACTAGGTTTAAAATTTGGTGCAACAAAATTAATAGATAAACCTTGATTTAACCCAGTTTAAGAGTTAATCCATGTTGGTGCAATCCACCCTGTTTTACGAGGGTCCTGAACCTCCCTATTTTTAACACTTCTACTAATATTGCCCAAAAAGAGTATAATAATATTTCCCATTGACTGATCATAGTTTTTCAGATCCCCTAAGTTGGCCCCTTTTTTTCTTCACTTTTGGCACAATAGAAACGGATCCCAGAAAATAATCAATCCGGGTTTTTAAGCCTCCAAATATTAGTAAATTCCAACGTGTACATAGTATTCGTTACTTCTGAGCGCCAGACAGTGATAGTTGGTAGTATGATTGCCTTCACGGTCCACTGACATACTTAAAACTGTATTGTAGTCCTGTACCCTTCTAATAGTTATTTGTATCTTGGGAGACTCATTTGATTATTATAAATGTTTTCAAATAAGTTTGCATCAACATTATAGATTTATGACATATCGTTGGATATTTTCTTCATCTGCATTAGTTTCTCATTGCCACTGAATTTCTGTTAGTGTCTCCAAACTCACTTCAGACGACATCAGCTACGTGGTCCATGGTCGCCTCGTCAGCTACTTGGTCCATGGTCGCCTTGTTTCACTGTGTTTATCGCAGTGTTTGTTTGTCTTTATTTCTCAATCTAGTATTTGCCATAACATGCAGTTGCATACATAATGTTTCAGTTATTTCTTAACTTTAGAGAGTCGAGTTCTTTCCTTATTAAGAGGCATATTTTAGTAAAGAGAGGGAATGCCAAACGGATCACCTTAACCTGACTACCTCAGTCGCCATCTTGACTACCTCCAAATCAAGTGTGTTTACACCATTACTGTATATTGCTCCCTGTACCAATAATGATTATCCAGACAATAAATAGAATAGTGACTCACAGCTTCCTTGATATGGCAGGAGAAGACGTGGATCTGAAAATCCTCAGAGCTACGGTAGCTCTCAGTGAAGGAGAAGCAGTCGCTCTCGATGGAGCCCTCGCGACCCCGGGAGCAGAACAGCACCTTGTAGATGGGGAAAGAAGCGATCTCCGTGCCCGATGCCTGGTCCACGATCCTGAGGCATGGGAGACAACTTCAAGTCATTAAGCCTGGCAAATCCTATTGAAATGTTCCTTGCAAAAACAATCGTAACTATAGATCTTAGAAAAAGGATTGTGCTTAATATAGTGACATTAACAGGGACATACAATTGGTTGACATTTTGGCAAAGATCTGAGTGCTACTGCTTTTCTTTATCTGGGATAGTCCCGACAAAGTTTTTAGAACAATCAAAATCTCTGAGCTCTCCATAAGTGTGTACAGTAGGAGTTAGAAGTTGTTTAGTTAAGCCTTGGCCCCCTAAGACTCATACACATTGACGTTGGTGTATTTTATTTTATTTTTGTACTAATTTCCTCTGATGTAATCAGTCATGTTATTTCCCACAAATGACGTGAGCTTCTCATCTGGCAAAAGCAATAAGAAAGAGATTTCATAACCACACGGTTCATTATTTAATTTCCTCTTTCTGGCAACGTCTGTGGTGGCCCAGGGCCTGCAAGCTGACTTCCGATCTCCAGTTGGGGCTCCCGAGTGGCGCAGCGGTATAAGGCATTGCATATCACTGCAGTCCCTGGTTCGAATCAAGGCTGCATGATTGGGAGTCCCATAGGGCGGCGCACAATTGGCCCAGCGTCGACCGGATTTGGCCGGGGAAGGCCGTCATTGTACGTAAGAATTTGTTCTTAACTGACTTGCCTAGTTAAATAAAAAGGTTTTAAAAAAGTATTTTCCATTATGAAGCTTACTGTTCCTCAGAACAGTGGAGCCAGTCACGTTTGTTTGTAAATAGCACAACGGGAGAAAGCAGGAGTGTTCAATATCTGTCGGTGAGTCTCCGTTGTGCAGCGCACATGAGGTGATAAAGTTACACCTGTTTGCAATTCACTGCTAAATGTTTGCCCTCAGATATCTTATAATGGCTTTCTGCTAGCAGTCAAAAAGCTCTGGAAGAGTTCTGTACAGTTGCCTTTTTTTCAACTGTGCTTCCTACTAGTGTTTTTTCTCCTCTTCTGTTCTTCTCCCATCCGTTCCAGGTATACAAGCTCTTCTTTCAGAATAGCATGCATCACAACTTCATTTGCACAATTTCTCTCATTCACTTTTGCTTGTAAATGTCCACACTCACCAAAAATTACATTTGGTAGCTACTAGCTATGTTGGGATTTGCCTGTCTTTGCAATTAGTTGTGTTTGTTTTCACTCATTAACGTTTCACTATTACTTTGCGCAAATCTTATTAGCATTCTTGTAATAAGGGGCCTAATAGTCTTTCCTCGCATTTTTAGCGCCCCTTGTGTGCTATGTCGGTAATACCATAAATCCCAGGATGAAAAAAGGACGGTATAACTATATGAAAATCTGGATACCACCCATGCCTAGTTGCAAGCATACGTTCTTGAAGGCTTTCGTTTAGGTCTGTTATTTCAGGAGAAATTCATATATACACTGCAGTGGTGCAGTATATTGGTGCATGTGATGAGCAGAGGGCAAAACATGACAGAGTTGCTACGCTCTACCCACAGTGACCACACACACACACTTCACATAGTAGAGTCTCTATATGACTGACCTGACGCAGCCCTCGGGTACATTGGGCACATGGAGGGTGATGGGAATTGGGATGGCACTCTCTGCCCGCAGCGTGGTCATGGCTCTCAGGGCCTCGGGCTCACTGCGAGGGGCCTTCACCCACGTACAGCCCAGGTAGGACAGCTTACTGAACTGAACACTGTCCTCCTCCTGGACTGGAGGACTGCCCTGCCCTGCGGGAGGACACACTGACTCCACTGAGGGGCAGACAGACAAAAGGTCAAAGGTTACTTATTGCTTAGAATGATAGGGTAGACAAGGTTAGCTCTGTGGAATAAATGGGTTGCCTAGTCCTAGGTAAATACTCAGTAAAATGGTACCTGAATTTACAAAATTATTATTTGATGCTATTATAATTTAGCTTTTGATGATAAGAGTAACTTGATGCAAAGTGTAATGCTAAAGTAGTACAGAGGAAAATGTAAATCAAGAGAGGGTGGTCTACGGAAATAGGTGGGATGGGCTGAGAGTGGCTGAGGGCTGGGATTAAAGCTCATGATCTGTCATAGTTATGATCAAGAAAACACTACATATCATGTATACCGGGTATTTCACTTTTATTTTATCAGGGATAATACTGAGCCCAAGTTGTCTTTTACAGATTAATTACATACAGTGCATTTGGAATGTATTCAGCCCCCTTCCCTTTGTCCACGTTGTTACATTACAGCCTTATTGAAAAAATGTTTTAAATCATTTTTTCCCCTCAATCTACACACAATACCCCATAATGACAAAGCAAAAAACAAGTTTTTAGAAATGTTTGCAAATATGACAATATTTAAAAACAGAAATACCTTATTTAGATAAGTACTCAGACCCTTTGCTATGAGACTCGAAATTGAGCGAAGGTGCATCCTGTTTCCATTGATCAGATGTTTCTACACCTTGATTGGAGTCCACTTGTGGTAAATTCAATTGATTGGACATGATTTGAGAAGGCACATACCTGCCTATGTAAGGTCCCACAGTTGACAGTGCATGTCAGAGCAAAAACCAAGCCATGAGGTAGAAAGAAGTGTCCGTAGAGCCCCGAAACAGAACTGTGTCGAGGCACAGATGTGGGGAAGGGTACCAAAAACATTACCGCAGCATTGAAGGTCCCCAAGAACATAGTCGCCTCCATCATTCTTAAATGGAAGAAATGTGGAACTACCGAGACTCTTCCTAGAGCTGTCCAAACTGAGCAACAGGGGAGAAGGTCCTTGGTCAGGGAGTTGACCAAGAACCCGATGGTCACTGACAGAGCTCCAGAGTTCTACATGGAGTTTGCCAAAAGGCACCGAAAGGACTCAGACCATGAGAAACAAGATTCTGTGGTCTGATGAAACCAAGATTGAACTCTGGCCTGAATGCAAAGCGTCACCTCTGGAGGAAACCTGGCACTATCCTTATGGTGAAGCATGGTGGTGGCAGCAACATGCTGTGGGGATGTTTTTCCACATCAGCAAGGACTGGGAGACTAGTCAGGATTGAGAGAAAGATTAACGGAGCAAAGTACAGAGAGATCTACTCCAGAGCACTCAAGGCATCAGACTGGGGTGAAGGTTCACCTTCTAACGGGGCAACAACCCTAAGCACACAGCCAAGACAACACAGGAGTGGCTTCCGACAAGTCTGAATGTCCTTGAGAGGCCCAGCAACAGCCCGGACTTGAACCTGATCGAACATCTCTGGAGAGACCTGAAAAGAGCTGTGCAGCAACACTGTAACGTAACAAAATGTGGAAGAAGTCAAGGGGTCAGAATAATTTCCAAATGTACTGTACATGTCAGTAGATACACACAACAAGTAGGTCACATGGGGGAGAGGCGTTGTGCCGTGAGTTGGTTTATTTAATTTTTTTAAACCAGGTTTGCGGTTCACTTGTGCTTTATAAGATGGAAGGGACTTCCATGCACTCATGGCTCTGTATAATACTGTACGTTTCCTTGAATTTGTTCTGGACGTGGGGACTGTGAAAAGACCCCTGGTGGCCTGTCTGGTGGGGTAAGTGTGTGTGTGTTAGTGCTGTGTGTAAGATGGCAAAGCAAACAATTGAATTTCCAACACGTTTCTTATAAAAACAAGAAGTGACCCAGTCAGTCTCCTCAACTCTAAACCGAGAGAGACTGGCATGGGTAGTATTAATATTAGCCCTCTGATTACAATGAAGAGCAGCACCAGCTGCAGCTTTATTAGGTCTTTCTTTGCAGCACTTGACCATATGACTTGACAACAATCAAGATAAAACTAGAGCCTGCAGGACTTGCTTTGTGGAGTGATGCGTTTCCCCATATTTACAACCACTGAATATATAGGTTTTGACCATGACAGTTTACAATCTAAGGTAAAACCAAGTTACTTAGTCTCCTCAACTTGTTCAACAGCCACAACATTCATTAACAGATTCACCTGGTCTAAAACCTGACTGGTGTACATTTAGAATACATTTCAAAAATAAGAAACTTCTTCGCTGAGAATGAATCAAGGATTCTAATATTTTAGCTAGGCAAGAATGTTTAGAAATAGACAAATAATTATTTAGGTCACAAGAGTCAAAAGCTTTGTGAAAAGGGGAGTACATGGGCTGCCTTCCAAACACTGGGGATAGTACCTGATCTAATCATCAAGATAAAAATATAGGTTAATGATTCAGCAATCAGAGGGGCAGAGAGCTGCAGAAAAAAATGGATTCAGCATTTCAGCCCCAGTGGATTTAAGCAAGGCATCTAGCACATCAGATAGTAAATTGTTGAAATGAAAACAAAGATTCACTAGAAGTTGATGGGTTAACCGTCGAGTCAGCTAGAGGCTGACAAAAGCAGTTGATTGACTGACCAGGATCAATTAAACCACTGTTTTACTCAAATAAAAAGCCTGCCAAGATGAAATGATGATTAAAAGGTTAACTTATCCCATTCTTCTCAGTTATGACACCAGAGTCAGACAGAACTTGCTTAGGCAGAGAAGAGGAACTTGTACAGTGCGTTTACTGTTTTCCAAAATTTAGAAGGATGACAAAAGATGGAGCTTAAAAAGTAAATTGATTTAGCTTTCTTAAATAGAGATATCTGTTTCTCAATTGTCTAAAATATTGCAAGTCCACTAGAGTCAGTTAACCTTGCTTTGGCCCAGGCCTTATTTCTCATCTGAATAAGCTCAGATTACTCCGAAGAAAACCAAGGGTTAGATCTATCATGGACTCTGAATTGTTTAAAAGGGGTATGTTATCTGCCAGAGGAATAAACACAGAGGATAATTTTTTCTAGGGTAAGGAATACAGGAGACAGAAGCTAAATCACATGTCATGTAAAAACTAGAGGTCGACCGATTAATCGGAATGGCCGATTAATTAGGGCCGATTTCAAGTTTTCATAACCATCGGAAATCGTTATTTTTGGACACCGATTTGGCAGATTTTTTTTTTTACACCTTTATTTAATCTTTATTTAACTAGGCAAGTCAGTTAAGAACACATTCTTATTTTCAATGACGGCATAGGAACAGTGGGTTAAAATCAATACATAGAAATATATATTTTTAAACCTGCATATTTAGCTAAAAGAAATCCAGGTTAGCAGGCAATACCAGGTGAAATTGTCACATCTCAATTACGGTTCTGTATTTCACTGAAAGAACAAACGTCTTGTTTTCGAGATGATGGTTTCCGGATTTGGCCATATTAATGACCTAAGGCTCGTATTTCTGTGTGTTATCATGTTATAACTAAGTCTATGATTTGATAGAGCAGTCTGACTGAGAGGTGGTAGGCAGCAGCAGGTTCATAAGCATTCCTACAAACAGCACTTTCGTGCGTTTGCCAGCAGCTGTTTATGACTTCAAGCCTATCAACTCCCGAGATTAGGCTGGTGTAACCGATGTGAAATGGCTGGCTAGTTAGCGGGGTGCGCGCTAATAGCGTTTCAAACATCACTCGCTCTGAGACTTGGAGTAGTTGTTCCCCTTGCTCTGCATGGGTAACACTGCTTCGAGGGTGGCTGTTGTCGATGTGTTCCTGGTTCGAGCCCAGGGAGGAGCGAGGAGAGGGACAGAAGCTGTACTGTTAAACTGGCAATACTAAAGTGCCTATAAGAACATCCAATAGTTAAAGGTTAATGAAATACAAATGGTATAGAGAGAAATAGTCCTATAATTCCAATAATCACTACAACCTAAAACTTCTTACCTGAGAATATTGAAGACTCCTGTTAAAAGGAACCACCAGCTTTCATGTGTTCTGAGCAAGGAACTTAAACATTTTGCATTATTTAAAAACCTAATTGAACATATTTCATTATTTATTTGAGGCTAAATTGATTTTCTTGATGTATTATATTAAGTTAAAATAAGTGTTCACTCAGTATTGTTGTAATTGTCATTATTACAAATACCTTTTTTTTATTTTATAAAATCGGCCGATTAATCGGTATCGGCTTTTTTGGTCCTCCAATAATCGGTATCGGCATTGAAAAATCATAATCGGTCGACCTCTAGTAAAAACCCTCGAGGAGAACGAACCACTGAGATCAAATGCAAATACTTCACTAGACAAACATTTATGGGGGTTATTATTAAGAATTAAAATCAAATCAATGATGAGTTAACAAGGTTTTTCACATTTCGCCACGTGGGTTTTGATTTAAATCGAGTCAGATTAAAATCAATGCATATACTCTTAAAATGTAGTGTCCCCATATTTGGGGACCCTATTAGATTGAATTGAATAAAATAGCCTGGTATTAGAATGGTAGCCCCTATCTGCAAAAGCAGTGTCTCTGCAGAAAGTTTAGTATCTTGGCTATTGATCTGTGCCTTAAAATCTTTAGTGTGATTTACTAGCATATATGGGCATACGAATGTATAAGGGCAGGCCGAGCCAATGACCTCATTTCAAGACGGCTGCTACCTACATTCCGGTTAGCGTTGTGAAGCATAAACTAAATAAACACGGAATACGTTGATACACACCAAAAGCCAGGACTCCACAGCTCATGAGCATGTTTATTTGTCTGCCTGTAACCTACCGTTATTGACCACAAGCCCAGAGAGTCAAAATGTTTATTTTACACAACGTGTAGGGACACCAGGGAAGTAACCATTCTCACCACACATCATGAGGCATTCAATAACAACCATGTCTCAAGGAGGGTGAAAAAGGAAGAATGGCCCAATTCCTGTTTCTGTGAAGGACTACAATGCCAGCATGGTGGGTATCGACCTATCTGATGCTTGAGATAGGACCTGGTGGTAGCCTCCACAAGATCAGGAAGTGGCATAAGACTTTTACCACTGTGGACATTGCTACAGTAAATCTGGTTTTCATTCTCCACAAGCAGATGGACAAAGCAAAAAGGTCAAACCCCTCTCTTCCAGTTGGCCTTCCAAGAGCAGCTGGTGTTGGAAATGGCTGAATTGGAGGCCCAAAGCAACCTCACACCAATCACAAGACCCCCCCACTCAAGGTGAGCGCCACTATCCAACACATATGCCAAAAGACAGAAGGTAGAACTGCAAGCACTGCACAAAACATGGGGGGAGGGGTGAATGGCAGATCTTCTGTCTAAAATGTCAGTTTGCTTTTTGTTTCCTGGCAGAGAGGAACTGCTTCAAAGATGCACAAGCTGAGGTGAAAGTGAAATCTAAATAATCTACACCTGGGATGTAAAAACCAACACCATTTGATAAATAGTTCCACTTGTTTCTATTTTTGCACCTTTTTTAGTGAAGGACAATTGTGAAACCAAGTTTGTGTTTGATAAGACATTTTTGTATGCACACAAGCATACACGCATGCACACACGCATGCACGCGCACACACACACTTTTTGGGGTGACTTAGAAATGTCCTTGTTTTTAATAGAAAAGCACATTTCTTGTCCATTAAAAGAACATCAAATTGATCAGAAATATAGTGCAAAACACCAGTCTCAAAGTCAACAGTGAAGAGGCGACTCCGGGATTCTGGACTTCTAGGCAGAGTTACAAAGAAAAAGCCAAATCTCAGACTTGCCAATAAAAAGAAAAAAAGATTTAGATGGGCAAAAGAAAACAGACACTAGACAGAGGAACTCTGCCTAGAAGGCCAGCATCCGGAATTGCCTCTTCACTGATGACGTTGAGACTGATGTTTTGTGGGTACTATTTTAATGAAGCTGCAAGTTGAGGACTTGTGAGGAGTCTGTTTCTCAGACTAGACACTAATGTACATGTCCTCTTGCTCAGTTGTGCACTGGGGCCTCCCACTCCTCTTTATATTCTGGTTAGGGCCAGTTTGCGCTGTTCTGTTAAGGGAGTAGTACACAGCGTTGTATGAGATTTTCAGTTTCTTGGCAATTTTTCTCATGGAATAGCCTTCATTTCTCAGATCAAGAATAGACTGACGAGTTTCAGAAGAAATACCTACGTTTCTGGCCATTTTGAGCCTGTGATCGAACCCACAACCCAGATACTCAACTAGTCTAAAGGCCAGTTTTATTGCTTCTTTAATCAGTACAACAGTTTTCAGCTGTGCTAACATGATTGCAAAAGTATTTTCTAATGATCAATTTGCCTTTTAAAATGATAAACTTGGATTAGCTAACACAACGTGCCATTGGAACACAGGAGTGATGGTTGCTGATAATGGGCCTCTGTACACCAATGTAGATATTCCATTTTTTTTAAATCTGATATTTCCAGCAACAAGTCATTTACAACAATAACAATGTCTACACTGTACTTTGATGTTATTGTAACAAGGACATTTCTAAGTGCCCCCCAAACTTTTGAGTGGTAGTTAGTGTATGTATGCATGCATGCATGCATGTATGTATGTATGTATATATAATGTTGCTTTTATATGTTCTTTGTAAACAGGGGACCAATACATTGGATATGCCTAGGCTAAATGTCCAGGAACCTTGGAGGTTGAAAAAAACACATGGATATCCCCTGCATGTCCCCCGACACCGCCACAATGTTTTGAGAGAAGTTGGTGTTGTAGAAATGTATTTATTTAGTGAACAATATCTTTTAGGCACATCCAGTGAAACGACACTTGAATGTACCCTGGATTTTTTTATTTTACCTTTATTTAACTAGGCAAGGGGGTTAAGAACAAATTCTTATTTACAATGACGGCCTAGGAACAGTGGGTTAATTGCCTTGTTCAGGGGAAGAACGACAGATGTTTGTTTACCTTGTCAGCTCGGGATTCAATCTAGCAACCTTTTGGTTACAGGCCCAATGCTCTAACCACATACCCCATAACACCACCACAATGTTTTAGTAAGGTTGATATGGTAGAAATTGTGTTTTTAAACTTAACAAATAGCATTTAGGGATTGATATAATATGTAATAGCACTGAAATGACCTAATTTACAGACATATACCACTTTGGAGAGGTTTAGGGTCACTTGGCAACATCCCGTGACCACACCTGACACCACTTACTAAAACATCTGCCCATTTCTAGTTGTTAGGTCTATCAATTCCATTTTTTTTCCTGATATTGTTCACATGTTGTGGAAGCCATTTCATGTATTTCCAGCTCTAGCCATCAATAATTCACGTATATCTGGTCAATGAAAGATGACTTTCAAAATAGAACATTTTTATTTTGTGTGTGCTTGATCTTGTGAACTAACTCCTATCCATCTTCTGATAATTTCCTCATAATCTACCAGAGGTATACCAAGTTTTGGCATGTCAGAATCATGTAATTACACATGAATACCGGTTACTGTTGGGTAGGTCTATTTACACGTAAATCTACATTTAAGAGGTTAAATTGATCTGAGGGCAGGGATGACTAATCCAGATTCAAATCCCCTAAAATGACAAACTCCGAGGACAGAAAAGGCTTTAAAACACTCAGATATAGCACCCGCCATGGCAGCAGGGGGGCAGTAAATCCCAGCAACATATAAATGTGTTCTGGTTTATGGACACATCTACAACCAGGACCTCAAATTTCTTGGGAACACGAAATATTTAGAGATTGAACGCAATGAAATTTGATTTTACATATATGGCCACTCCTCCCCCAATCTGTCACATCTAATATAATGTTTAATGTGTTATATCAAAAATCTATATTTATGTTATGTCATACTGTGTTTAAAAGTACCATGTATGTAAAATGTTAATGTAACAAAATAACAGTGAAAACTAAAACAAAGTACTTTTGTACAGAGGACAAACCACAATGCTAGTCCTCTGTAGCTGAGGAAGCCACTTGTGGAAAGAGGAAGTCATGTCTAACCTGTGCTTTCTCACTCAACAACAGGATGTGAAACAATGAGGACAGAACAGCAGCACCTGGAAGTGCACTGCTGACTTGCACACCACCAGGTTGGACTGAAGAAGATAATTTGTTCTCAAATAGATACACGACATGCATCTTATAACAATGCAACTGTATTTTATAGCCTGTTGCTGTAGATGGGTTGTGTTTTGGTTAGCCAGCCCTGTGACACAATACCAGTGCACGTTGACCTCTACTTGTCTGTATGGCCAGTACAGTACACTATGATACTACTAAGTAACAATTGATGATAAGATGACATTGTGTATCTTTTCTACTGATTTTACCTACTGCACATAAAGCATGTGAAACTATTCTTCAAATCATGTAGCTATGATAAAATGTTATTCGACATTGAGGTCACCAGAGCAGCCAGCAAAAGCCTATACAGTACCAGTCAAAATTTGGACTGAACTACTCATTCAAGGTTTTTCCCTTTTACTTATTTTCTACATTGTGGAATAGTAATGAAGTCAACAAAACTATGAAATAACACATATGGAATCGTGTAGTATCCAAATAAGTGTGAAACAAATCAAAATATACTTTATATTTGAGATTATTCAAAGTAGCCACCCTTTGCCTTGATGACAGCTTTGCACACTCTTGGCATTCTCTCAACCAGCTTCATGAGGTAGTCACCTGGAATGCATTTTGATTAACAGGTGTCCCTTGTTAAAAGTTCATTTGTGGAATTTCTTTCCTTCTTAATGCGTTTGAGCCAATCAGTTGTGTGTGAAAAGGTAGGGGTGGTATACAGAAGATAGCCATACTTGGCAAAAAGAGAAATGATAGTCCATCATTACTTTAAGACACGAAGGTCAGTCAATCCGGAACATTTCAAGAACTTTGAAAGTTTCTTCAAGAGCAGTCGCAAAAATCAAATCAAATTTGCTCTGGACACTACGCTGACAGACACAGCAAACCTTCTTGCCACAGCTCGCATTGATGTGCCATCCTGGATGAGCTGCACTACCTGAGCCACTTGTGTAGGTTGTAGACTCCGTCTCATGCTACCACTAGAGTGAAAGCACCGCCAGCATTCAAAAGTGACCAAAACATCAGCCAGGAAGCATAGAAACTGAGAAGTGGTCTGTGGTCACCACCTGCAGAACCACTCCTTTATTGGGGGTGTCTTGCTAATTGCCTATAATTTCCACCTGTTGTCTATTCCATTTTCACAACAGCATGTGAAATGTCTTGTCAATCAGTGTTGCTTCCTAAGTGGACAGTTTGATTTCACAGAAGTGTGATTGACTTGGAGTTACATTGTGTTGTTTAAGTGTTCCCTTTATTTTTTTGAGCAGTGTATGATACATTTTTCTTTTTTTTAAACAATCTATATAGATATATTGATATGGCATGTCTGATTCTGTCCATTGAGATGCTCATGCGTTAACTTTTCCATAGATCACAGACTGATTCATTGTCCTAAGGGGTGAGAGGTGTAGTGCCGACAGTACCTGCAGGTGTTGGGTCCAGCGCAAAGCCCTGGGGTCGTGTCTGTGGACCGGGGGCTATGGAGGTCAATGACTCCTGAAAAGCCTCTGTTCTCTCCTCTGCTACTGCTCCTCCACTAATCTCCTCTTTCACCACGTCGTCATCCAGCACCTCCTCCATGGCTCTCTCCAGCTGTTCGTTCCCATTGCAGGACATCTGAAGAAAGGAAGGAATTGAGAGGTGAAACCCTGTGTAGTGTAACCTGCCGTCTCAGCCACTGCCTGTCACCAAGGAAATACCCCAAGGCTCAATCCTAGGCCCCACGCTCTTCTCAATTTACAACAACATAGCTCAGGCAGTTGGAAGCGCTCTCATCCATTTATATGCAGATGATACAGTCTTATACTCAGCTGGCCCCTCTCTGGATGTTGTGCTTATAGGACATCACTGCACTGTATACTCCTCTGTAAACTGGTCATCTCTGTATACCCATCGCAAGACCCACTGGTTGATGCTTATTAATAAAAAACCCTTAGGCCTCACATCTGAGCCCTCATTCTCAACACCCATTCTGCCAGTCAGATTCTGTTAAAGGTCTCCAAAACAAACATCCCTGGGTCGCTCCTCTTTTCAATAAGCTGCAGCTAGCAACTGGAACGAGCTGCAACAAAGACTCAAACTGGACAGTTTTATCTCACTTTTCAAAGACTCAATAATGGACACTCTTACTGAGAGTTGTGGCTGCTTTGTGTGATTGTTTGTTTGTTTTCTCAACCTTCTTGACGTTTGTGCTGTTGACTGTGCCCAATAATGTTTGTACCATGTTTTGTGCTGCTACCATGTTGTGTTGCTACCATGCAGTGTTGTCATGTGCTGCCTTGCTATGTTGTTGTCTTAGGTCTCACTTTATGTAGTGTTGTGTTGTCTCTCTTGTTGTGATGTGTGTTTGGTCCTATATTTTATTTTGTATTTATTTCCATCCCAGGCACCCGTCCCCGCAGGAGGCCTTTTGGTAGGCCGGCAATGTAGATAAGAATTTGTTCTTAACTGACTTGCCTAGTTAAATAACAATTAAATAAAAATAGTGTGTGAACTAGCCTGGCTTTCAGAAGAGACAATTGCTTTCTAGTAGAATTAATTATATAGGAATAATCAATAGAAGTAATCCTTTTGCTATAATTATGTGTGTGTGTGTGTGTGTGTCCATGTTTTGTCTGTGTGACTGATCAAATGAATAGATAAGTGTGTGAGTGTTGTGGCGGAGGCCCACCTTGAGTCTGGGCTTGCCCTCTGAGCCCGAGGGGGATCCTCCGGCGGACGGCTGCACCAGCACAAACTCCTCGCTGGTGACAGTGGCCACGGATTCGGTGGAGCCGCTCACTTTGCCCAGAGAGGAGGTGTCGTCCATGGTTAGCCAGAAGCCCCAGGGGCCAGCGCTCTGCCCCTCTGTCCGCTGCTTCACCTCACAGTGCCCTTCTGCTCAGCCTCCTGCTGCTGCAGCCCTGAATGAAACACAACACATGCATTTCAGTACAGTTGGATTGTAATTATGGTATAGAAAGCGTATAGCCCAGGCCTAGCCTACATAGGTCTAACATTACGCATTTAAGAAGGGAGTAACCTTCAGTTTGTCACATCATGACAGTATCCAGTGAAGAAGCATTATCAAATGAATTTCCAATTATTACCTTACAGGAGTAACCAAGATGCTAGAAATACAGATCAAACGAGACTCACTGAATCATATTAAAAGTGAACGGGTCAATTTGACAAGTCATCCCACAAATCACCAGTCACCTAGGGAAAGGCCTAATTTAAAACTGGAGTGGAGGGCATCCTGCCTAAGCTGACAGAGTACCCAAGCCTGACATTTCCGTCCCTCAAAGCCCTATATCTGAAATAGATATTGTCGATTCAGCAGTCAAATTACACTTAGGTCTAACATTTGCTGACCTCAAAACTCACTGAAGGAAGCCTATCAGTTTAACAAAAACAGGCCTTGGCTCTTCACTTTGTTTTGAAGATGTAGAGGATAATGACTCCTGTTTGAGGACTGCATCGTTTTTTTCTGCTCTTACAAGAGCTGTAGGATAAACATAGTCTTGTTGTTTATCCTGACACTCACATCTTGACAAGATCAAATCAAACCTGGTTCGGGTGACCAATGTTGTGGCTGAGCATCAGTGGTATCGCCCACAAGAGTTATGATCGGAATACATTGCCGAGAGACAATGCACTGACGGAGTAAAAATATATTTCAAGTCTGTAACTTGCTTTACAGTAATTCCAAAGACCAGGCAGGAATAGGCTTTTAGAGAAATGCTGAACCGAAACCTTACACAGCCTAATGTATAAAAACAATTACATCTCATATGAAGCTTATCAAGAATACGAGCCGTGGTCTCACACTGTAGTCATGGCCTTGCTGGTTTTTCAACTCAAAGACCTGTTACGGTGCCTGTTGAGTGAAAAGCAGTGTTGTTCTAATACAAAGACCTTACTCTGAAGACATATTTACCTTGAAATTCAGCAGACGCAGCGACAGCCAGGAGTTGTTATTAGCCTGGTAGAGTGAAGCCACTTGGTTGCTTGTTTGCTAACAAGTTTACTAGCCAGTAGCCACCTAGGCCAAACCAAGTGTAACATGTGGAATAAGCTAGCCTATGTGAAGCGATTGGGTCCTTAACCCTTACTAGTGAAACAGCGAGCTCACACACACACACACACACACACACACACACACACACACACAACTGTGGCTGCAGAGTCATGTGCTCCCATCACACTCATTCAATTACATCCATTAAAAACTGCAGAGGGGTAAAAGGATGAATGTTCCCAGTTATATGCAATTAAAGTACCGAGATTTTTAAAAGATTTGACGAGGCCTAACCTATATCAAAATGCTGTAGGTATTCAGTGCTCAACTGTTACAGCAGTGTGACAGGTTAGGACAACTCGATTTACTCTTATAAAATGTTAGGAACCGTTACAAGCAATTTAACCTGTAGGCCTGTCTCTTATCTGTGACTGTGTTGCCCTTGTTATGCTGAGCACAAGTATAGAAAGTGAAAGGGTTTTGGCACTGCCATTGACCAGTCCTACATTTTGCCCTGGAAGCTTTAGCAAACAAGTCACTTTTACATGATCTGTCAAGGCTACTCACTTACACAATTTTTAAAAAGACAGGATTGTATGTGCAATCCTGTCTACACACCTTAATATTTTTCTGCGCGATATGGAATGTTAATTTAGGAGCACCAGTACGCCTAGAAAATTGATGTGTTCTAGCTTTATTACCTCAACTATCTTTCATTGTGGTCCCAAATTTATTTTTGGGCGCTTCAAATGTTTCTACTTAGGTACACACGTGCTCCTTGTAAAGAAAGTCTGCGTAGTGCCCTGAAGATATTAGGCTCGCCTTTAGACAGTTGGCCTCCTCTGTAGGCCTAGTTTCAAACTTGTCTGTGTGTGGTTACCTGAACTAACAGCTTCACAAGTTCACTCACACATTCATTACTGCACACACAGTACAAGCTATCTAGAGGGTCAAATCCAGGCCTTTGCTACAGTAGGCCAACTACCCATCTTACATCGTTCACTACAGTTTAGACCTATACTTACATTAGGGAGTGGTGAAAACAATTGACATCAATAGACCTTACCACATAAGACAACACTTGAGCCATTTAACTAGTCTAACTGGTTGTGTGGGCAGAGGTTTCCTTTTAGTTTCTGCCTTACAGGTGAAACTGCCTCCTTGTACTGCCCCAATAAGACAAGAAGCTCTAAACCCAAAACGTTCATCGGTTACACCCATTTAGGCTAAGGTGTTGATCATTAGGTAAGCTAGATCATCCAATGATAGCCCACGCTTCAAATGCACATGACTAATAGAGCTAGGCAGCCATAGTTGCAAGTACAGGGACAAATTATACAAAGATTAGTCATCTAGCCTAAACATTTCTCTCGGTTTTGGTTATCAGAACAAAATAAAACCAAAACCGTTCCATAACAAATTTGGCCCATGGGTGGTTTTATTAGGCTTCTGTCTAAAACGATTGAGCTGATCCATCTAGGTTATTCAAGGCAAGTCTAAATCCTTTTAGGTGGGGCAACAACTTTTCATTGGCCTTGCATCCCTATCCAGTTGTGATATATATATATATATATATATATATATATATATATATATATATATAGATAGATTTATTTTTTCCTTTATTTAACTAGGCAAGTCAGTTAAAAACATATTCTTATTTACAATGACAGCATACCAAAAGGCCTCTTGCGGGGACGGGGGCCTGGGATTAAAAATAGGTTAAAAAAAATATAGGACAAAACACTCATCACAACAAGAGGGACAACACAACACTACATAAAGAGAGACCTAAAACAACAATATAGCAAGGCAACACAACATGAGAACATGGTAGCAGGACAAAACATGGTAGAAACATTATTGGTCACAGACAACAGCACAAAGGCCAAGAAGGTAGAGACAACAATACATCACACAAAGCAGCTACAACTGTCAGTAAGTGTCAATGATTGGGTCTTTAAATGAAGAGATTGAGATAAAACTGTCCAGTTTGAGTGTTTGTTGCAGCTCGTTCCAGTCGCTAGCTGCAGCAAACTGAAAAGAGGAGCGACCCAGGGATGTGTGTGCTTTGGGGATCTTTATCAGAATGTGACCGGCAGAACGGGTGTTGTATGTGGAGGATGAGGGCAGCAGAAGATATCTTAGATATGAGGGAGTGAGGCCTAAGAGGACTTTATAAATAAGCATCGACCAGTGGGTCTTGTGACGGGTATACAGAGATGACCATTTTACAGAGGAGTAGAGTAGTAGAGTACAGTGGAGTAGAGTGCAGTGATGTGTCCTATAAGGAGCATTGCTGGCAAATCTGATGTCAGAATGGTAAAGAACATCTAGCCGCTCGAGAGCACCCTTACCTGCCGATCTATAAATGATGTCTCCGTAATCTAGAATGGGTAGGATGATCATCTGAATCAGGGTTAGTTTGGCAGCTGGGGTGGGGTGAAAGAGGAGCGATTACGATAGAGGAAACCAAGTTTAGATTTACCCTGCAGCTTTGATAAGAGAAGGACAGTGCACCGTCTAGCCATACTCTCAAGTACTTGTACAAGGTGACCTCAAGCTCTAAACCCTCAGGGGTAGTAATAACACCTGTGGGAAGAGGGGCATTCTTCTAACCAAACCATGACCTTTGTTTTGGAGGTGTTCAGAACAAGGTTAAGGGTAGAGAAAGCGTATTGGACACTAATACCATACCCAAACACCATCGTGCACAAATTGATTTTGTCCCCCCCCCACACCAAACGCGATCACGCAGGTTGAAATATCGAAAACTCTGAACCAATTATATTAATTTGGGGACAGGTCAAAAAGCATTAAACATTTGTGGTAATTTAGCTAGCTAATTTGTCCTATTTAGCTAGCTTGCTGTTGCTAGTTAATTTTTCCTGGGATATAAATGTTGAGTTGTTATTTTAGCTGAAATGCACAAGGTCCTCTACTCTGACAATTAATCCACACATAAAATGATCAACCAAATGGTTTCTAGTCATCTCTTTCCAGGCTTTTTCTTCTTTGGACTTTATATGGGAATTGGCATCCAACTTTCATAGTATTACCACGACGACCGACCGAACTCAGTTCATGAGTATCTGCTTCTATAAACCAATGAGGAGATGGGAGAGGCAGGACATGCACTTGCACTAAAATAGAACTGACTTCTATTTTAGAGCTAGGCAACGCAGACGCTTGTTGCACGCGCGAGCAGTGTGGGTGCAATGATTGAATAACGTGTATAAATGGAGGAGAGCTTCCTGCTGCCTGAGCTATGTTGTTGATGTAAATTGAGAAGCACGTGGGGCCTAGGATTGAGCCTTGGGGTACTCCCTTGGTGATAGGCAGTAGCTGAGACAGCAGATGTTCTGACTTTATACAATGCACTCTTTGAGAGAGGTAGTTAGCAAACCAGGCCAAAGACCCCAATACTCCTTAGTCGGCCCACAAGAATGGAATGGTCTACAATATCAAAAGCTTTGGCCAAGTCAATAAAAATCGCAGCACAATATTGCTTAGACTCAAGGGCAATGGTGACATCATTGAGGACCTTTAAGGTTGAAGTGACATCCATAACATGAGCGGAAACCAGATTGCATACCCAAGAGAATACTATAGACATCGAGAAAGCCAGTCAGTTGATTATTGACAATTTCTTCCAACAGTTTTGATAAACAGGGCAAAATAGAAACAGACCTATAACAGTTAGGATCAGCTTCATCTAAGGATGGGTAAAGTCTGTCTAAAGCTCAACAGCCCGGGGCTATGACATCATCCGGAGTTCCTGTGGAGAGCGAGGCTTGCTGCTTGGTTACAGCAACTGGTGACAGCAACTTTCCTGCCTCTGGGAAATAAGTTGCAGTGAAGTGGGGAACACACAGGTCTGTCACTTCTGCATGGCCTGCCTGACACCAGTTGACTAAGAGTGCATCTTCTAGCTAGAAAACAGGGTGAGAAACAGAAACCTCAGAAGGAAAGGAAGAGGGTAGACCGAGTGCGTAAGCATTTGAGCACTGCATGTAGCTTTTCTCCAAGCAGCGTTTTTGCTTCCAAAGAATAGCAAACTACTGCTGCTAGGCCCATGTACTTAAAATAGACGAATATTAGGGTACCATTTCTAGTTGTAGGTTAAGCTACATAATGTTGAGACCTCCCTAATAATAACTTTTCAGCTGGTTTGCACAACATTGTTCAGTCTTGGCTCATGACTTTATACTATAACCCTTGACCAAAGTGATGTCATTTAAGCCTAAACTTGAGTTGTCTGCCTGTGTGTGTGTGTGAGAGAGGCACTTTGCAACTGTGGTTAACATTTAAAGGGCTACTTCAAGATGTTGGCAATAAAGCCCTTTTTCTACTTCCCCAGAGTCAGACGAACTCATTTATACCATTTGTCTGTCTCTGCATGCAGTTAGAATTAAGTAGCTAACTAGCGTTAACGCAACTGCTAACTAGCATGCTAGTAGATACCATAGACGTCAAGTCATTGCGCTAATGCTAGTTAGCATTGGCTTGCAAAACTACCTCCAACTTTGTTTATACTGGATGCAGATACATAAAAACGGTATTGATGAGTTAATCTGACTCTGGGTGAAGTAGATAAAGGGCTTCATTACCAAAATCCCGAAGTACCCCTTTAAAATGCAAACACATCAGGTGCTGCAGAAGTGTGAACCTACAGTACAGTAGCTAAATGTCTCATGTTCAGTAGAATAAACAACTCCACTACTGTATTTGTTCTTCTGGTATAAGGTCACTAAGACTTGTGAAATAAGGTTGTATGCACTGCACTACCTGATACAGTCAGGGTGCTGAGGTAGCTCTATAGAGCTTGCCGTCCTCATGTATACAGTTAACAGTAAGTACAGTTCTTATACAGTAACATTCTGTCTTAGCTCATAACATTGGAGAAGAGTTCTAGTTAAGGATGAGGCAAATGACTACCTGTTTAGCACCATGTGTTCCACATTGGAAGGTATGTACGTAATCTGTAGACTGTTCTGATTAGGAGGTCCTCGTTTGCGTCGGCGAGCAGTGCACAAGAAATAACTAAATCCAATTGTTAGAAGCTAACAATTGGATTGCCCCCTCCAAATAAAAAACAAACATGGATGTTAATGTCTGCGCGCATACACGCCACACTGCCCATATTGCGAGGCTGATTAGCTAGGGCAAACTGGTGTAAAACACAAAACGGTGTGCGTGCAAAGCGAGAACAGCATGGAGTCCATGTTTGGTTTGGATAGAATTTATTATTTCATGAGCACTGCTCTGTGATGAAAACAAGGACATCCTAATCAGGACCGTCTACCGTTGATGGATATAGGCTTGGATGTGGGAAAAGTGTCGCCAAGCAACCATAGGCACAGGGTGGCAAATTACTTGCAAGGTGGGTGGGTATATGTTACCATACCCGAGTTCAACTCAGGTCTAAAATACAGCACCTACGGTGGCCTAGTTTATCTTCGGATTAAATGATCTCATAAATGTCATCTTAAAATGACATGCCTACACTACAGACTGTTTTTGCAGGTTATAGTGCATTCTCAGCTGTGTATGACAACTCTCCTCCCATGAGCTAGCTACTAAACGACAGACGGACAATGTAGAAAGTTACCATCAATGTCTAGAAGTTTCAGTGAAACTAAGCTAAGTATAGGTGTGGAGGTTTTCTGAGTATCTCAGTAGAGGTTTTCGGCTGTTAGTTTCACCCACGGTTGCATGTAAACTACAATTCCGATTCTGCGTTTCAACATTTAGGAACGGCAATCATTGCTTGCAATACGGTTTTCGAAACATATGCCCCTTATCTTTCATATCGGCGAGATAGAACCTTACAAATACAAAAATATACACTTAGCTAGCTACTGTGCCAGATTTACACAGATCCATATTCTGTGTGTACTCTTCCTCCACAGATATGCTTAAATGTTACACACAGGTGTTCTGAGCAAGATATAAGTTCTGTTTGAATACCCTTACTAACATACTGTATACTACATACTTAATGAGCATATACTACATACTATTAGTTTATTTTAGTATACTCTAAATTAACAGTATCCTTTCAGTTGAGCGTACTTGCGCTTCACTTGTCTACCAGAAGTTATTGCTGTTGCTATGCAAACTCTACTAGCTTGTTAGCATGGCAAATTACTAGCTAGACATTTTACGACTTCAGGTGTGTTATTAAATTCAATCTGGAGTGCCAGAGTGCGCTCTTGATGTACGTAAATTCAGAGCATTTTCAGATTGTTTGTTTGTAAATTCAGACCGTTTCGCTCTCGGAGCATTCAGAGCGCACACTGCCAGGCAGTCACAAGCCAACTGGCTAACTATTGTTTAAAAAAAACGATTCAAATTCGACACAAACCTTCAAATAGGTATGTAATGACACATTATAGCAGCGTTTAGGTCATATAATTGATTCTGTTGGAAAGGGGAGAAATTGTGCTTTACAATGGTATTGACATTACAGTTGATCTGGAAGTATTACGTTTTGGGGCGCTAAAATAAGGGCAATTGTACGGACCAGGGCGATGTACGAGTTTACGTGGGTTTACGTTACTTCCAGACACAAATGAGAGAACACCTCACTCTGACCATTTTACTCACCATAGCAGAGCTGGTTAGGCTGTTTTCATGTTATCCAGAGTGTTGGTGACCGTAACTGTGCTGCTGGCAACAATTTAATGACGTTTTTTGCCGCCGTTTTACAGACACCAGCCATATTCAACTGGTGTTCATAAATACATCAGTTATTCTGTGCTCTGGCACACCTACTCTCAGACGAGAGTGCTCTGAAATAGCAGTAGATAACCCGTGTGAATTTACGAACACACCTGAATGTTCATTGAGAACGCAAGACTATACCACTTAGTTCAACTAAGAATGACGGGAATAATCAAGTCAATAAAAGTTGGGTAGTTAGAGAGCATATAGCTAATATACTGGCCAGTTTGATGCATCAGTGGCCAAGTAACGTTAGGTAGCTGGCTAACATACCGGTACATAATGCAGTAATGATATAACGTAAACTCACAAACACGTACATCGCCTTGGTCCGTACAATTGCCCTTATTTTAGCGACACAAAAACGTAATACTTCCAGATCAAATGTAACGTCAATACCACTGTAAAGTACAATTTCTCCCCTTTCCAACAGAATCAATTACATGACCTAAACACTGCCCGTTACTGCATAATTCAAGCAGGCAATGAACCCCGTCGGGTCTTTTTAAAAATGGCGGGTGAGGAAACTAAACTAATGCGTGATAGTGAGAAGGAGAGATGTCGTGTGGGAAATTAGCTTTTTTTTCACTCGATCTGTCCAACTTATCACCTTATCGCCTCTAAAATGTAAATAAAACACTATAAAGAGTTTATATAATGTGTCATTACATACCTATTTGAAGGTTTGTGTCGATTTTGAATCGGGTTTTTAAGGCGGTGCTAAAGTGATCATAGAAGTAAACAGAGGCTTTGAGAATGATGATCGCATGCAATGATGACGCAAAAATGACTAGGTTACTGTCCATTTCTTGTTTTTAAAGGATGAGAGAAGTGCTACACCTGGTGGAAAGAGATTGTAAGACAGAAATAGTTGCTTTATGCGTGCTGTACGTTACGACATGACACGTCTAGATGTAACGGAGGGTCCGTTTTTTCAACTTTTCTCCAATACTATAGAGCCATTACCATGTCAATCAACGCTTGAATAGAAACCTAGTTCACACTCCCGATTTTGAAGTCAACACAGTCGCTACAGTCCCATTAGTTTTCTTTGTAGCCTCATTTGAATGTTACCGTTGCGCACATTTGTACGGAATGGGGCGAGTTTAAGTTACTACAGGGGTGGTAAGGAGAGCGTAGCTAAGAAATTGTCAGCCAACATAATGCGTAAGGTAACTTATTTGAAAAGTCATTACATTGCAAAACATTTTCTTAACATTTGTCATAATTAGATAAAGCAATGAATTACTGTTCACTGTCGTTGGACTTGGGCTGCATATTTTCCTGAATTTCTTCAAATCTGAAAACGATGTGAAGCCACGCCTATTTTCTGAAGAATTGCATTATGGGCCCTTAAAAGCACAGAAATAGTGTCCACTGCTTGTATACTTTGTATTTTGGCGAATGTAGTACGACATCCGGGAACTTTCGGCATACTAACTATAGCCATACTATATACTCAATTTAGGTCACAAATAGTACGGTTGGTATGAGTATTCGACACATATAGATAACACAGGTGGTCAGCTCGGTCTCCTGTAAACAAGGGCTGTAGTAACATGAAGATATGGCCGTGTGGGAACACTAACCCTATAAAAGGTGTAGTAATTTAAATAACCTTTTGCGATTTCTCGTAGATTTTAAAAGATAGCTATCTACGTTCCTTGTGTTTCCAAACCCGTACCTTAAGCGATGCATGTCAACGTTTTGAGCAAGCGTTGGGGACCTAAACAAACGCCCCCGGGAATAAGACACCTTCATCAATAGGAGCTAAAGCTAACGTTAGCGTCTATACTAAGTTAGATAACTAGCTAGCTAGCCTCTCAAAACTAATAAACTAGCCATTAAGCTAGCAAGTACCTCGTATAAAAACATGCCACAATTGTGAGGTTGCAAGCTAACGACGTTACATTTTGATGTATTAGCGAAAATGACAGTTTAACACTTAAGATATCATGCAGCGTGAATGTAAAATCAGGGCAATCACAACATAACGTGAGCGTCATTTGTGAAAGCACACATACTGGGCAACAGGACGTGCCTGCTGGCTATCTGTGCTAGCCAATGAGGAGGTATAAAGAACTAGCTAGCCATGCTAATGGTTTGGCTAACGCTAGCTAGCCTGCGAATGACTCAAAACAGCTCACCCACCAAATGTAAGTGGTGAATACTCGCGCAAGAAATAAAGTAAAAACAAAGTCACAACTAAAATGTCAGTAAGAATATCATATTGCCATTTTCATCACACGCAATTGTCGAAGCTAAATGTCTTCAGAAGGTAGATAACTTACTTGTTTAGAGTGACCGCCTCCGGAGGAGTAGCTGTCAAGTTGCAGCAGCAAGACAAGCACTGTGAGGCACACACCTGTGTGACGCTAGCTACGATAAGAATTAGCGATTTGCCTTAAAAATAAAAGTCCACATTTGAAAGTGATTCAAACAGATACGAATAGTGGAATCATGCCATATTTGGACTGCGTAATGCTAAACAACGTCGGAATGTTACATAAATTCAACTAAATACAATAATTAGTTCATTTGACACAATACAAGTAAAAATCTGTTGAAATCGGACAGTGGATGTTTTAGACTTTAGAATTGTATTGTGGGCACACTTACAGTATATGCACTGAACAGCCTAACCTATGGTTGTTGCACCCATGAAATGGTGTATCAGCCTACTCAGTGACACTCGCATAGCACAACTGTGAGTTTACACACATATTAGCGTCTTAGCTTTTATTGCCGGGCTCACCTTTCCAGTCAGTCCATTGGGTGTATTATTATTATTAGGCCTTTATTTCAACAAGGAACACAGACTGAGACCGAGGTCTCTTTTACAGCTGGGCCCTGCATGTATATGTTTACACATACAGTTTAGGTGCAATGATTAAGAAACTAAACAAAACTATCACAGATAACACAAAAAAATACAACAGCAGAGTATTACATTTACACACAGGTTATTCCCCTAACAGCACAAGAACTTGCATTACCCGAAACAGTTACAAGCAGTACAAAAATAAAAATCCTCCAATAAACATTTTAAATGGGCAAGGGGGACAAGAGTCTCAAGTTTACGTTTAGTCTGCAGGCTATTCCATAGGCAAAGAGTGTAACAGGAAAAGGCAGCCATACCCAACTCTGTGGAAATCACATGGCCCTCAAGTGTAATCCATGCTTGAGACCCGGTTTTAGGAATTCTAATTCTAATATTGATGAGTGATGATAAATAAGAAGGTAGCTTATTCAGAAGTGCTTTATAGACAAACACGAGAGCGTGTTGTTCTCGTCTCACGGACAACGAAGTCCAAACCACATTTTGATATAAACCACAGTGGTGAGTTCTGTAGCTAGCACCCATAATAAACCTAAGTGTGCAATGATAAGTAGCATCCAGCGATTTAAGTGTTGATGCTGTAGCATGCATGTAGGTAATATCCCCATAATCTATAACAGACATAAAAGTAGCTTGCACAATTTGTCTTCTATTTGTAGGGGACAAACATGTCCTGTTTCTATAGAGGAAGCCTAGCTTGATTTTTAGCTGTTTACAAAGTTTGTGAATATGCATTTTAAAAGACTGTTTATCATCCAAACATATCCCTAAGTATTTAAATGCAGAGACCTGATTCATTCGAGAACCATCTAAGCTCGTAAGTGCAAGTGTATTTTTAACCAACTTTTTGAACCTATTAAAAATCATAAAATGTGTTTTCTTTGCATTTAAAACAAGTTTCAGCTGTATAAAAGACCCTTGTAATATCTTAAAATCTGTCTCCAATAGTGATAATGCTTGGTCAGCCGTTGAAGCGATAGAGTACATGAGTGTCATCAGCATATAAATGAATTTGACACTTTCTTATCTCATCACCGATATTGTTTATGTAGAGAGTGAACAGTAATGGACCAAGCCTTGTGGGACCCCTTTAACCAACTCCAATGGCTCCGACTGGATGCCGTCGACTCTAACAGCCTGACTTCTATCCTTTAGATAGTCATGAAACCAACGACAGGCATCCAATCCCAGTCCTATTGATGACAGCTTATCCAAAAGTATCGCATGGTCTACAGTGTCAAAAGCTTTAGACAAATCTATGAACAAGGCGGCGCAGTACTTTCTATTATCTAGGGCATTAGTAATATCATTTACAACACGTACAGTGGCTGTAACAGTACTATGTTTAGGTCTGAAGCCAGATTGATTACTAGAACAGTTTAAAAAGATTGTAGTTCCCTATTCACCAATGACTCTAGAATTTTAGCCAAACAGGAGAGCTTAGAGATGGGCCGCTAATTATCCAATTCACTGCCATCACCTCCCTTGAGGAGTGGTGAAACAAAAGCTGTTTTCTAAGATTTAGGAATCTTGCCTACAACAAATGTTTGATTAAAGATATGCGTCACTGCATTAGCAATAATAGGTGCCACACACTTGAGTAAATATGGATCCAGATTGTCAGCGCCTAATGATTTCTTAGAATCTATAGCAGATAGTGCAGATAAGACCTCATCTTCTGTGACTTTTTGAAAATTAAAAACCGGCTTACTGTTTTCCACATTAGTATTAGGCATTCATGTTGAGCTTTTTAAACGGTGAGGTTTTAGCCCTGAATTCTGATTGGTATATCAGACTGTATACCACGGGTATGACAAAACGTTTAGTTTCACTGCTCGAATTATGTTTCTAATCAATTTATAATACCAATAAGGCTCCTCTCGGGTTTGTGATATATGGCCAATATACCGCGGCTAAGGGCTGTGTCCAGGCACTCCGCAACAAGAACAGCCCTTAGCCGTGGTATATTGGCCATATACCACACCTCCTCAGGCCTTATTGCTTAGGTATAGCCTAGCCTATGGATGTTGCATAGCCAACTCAATGACACTCACAGAACACAATTCCAGTCAGTTTGTTGGTTATTTTAGTGTCACTGAGTAGGTTGATACTCCATTTCATGGGTGCAACATCCATAGGTTAGTTAGGCTGTGCAGTGCATTTAAGTATTCCCCAATGCAATTCTGGAGTGTCCACAGTGCATCCACAGTGCAATTACAACAGATTTTTACATTTCTGGTGTCAAATTAACAAATTATTGTTTTATGTTGAATTTACATAACAGTATTCCGACCTTGTTTAGCATTATCTAGTCAAAATATGGCATTTCCACTTACTCTATTTGTGTCCGTTTTAAATCCCTTTCAATTGGTGACTTTTATTTTGAGGGCGAACCTCAAATTCCACTATTGTGGCTAGCTTCACATATGTGTGAGGTACAGCTCCTCCGCGAGCCCACCGGTTCCATGCACGTTCACGGCGCAGTCACTGCTCCAGGCGCAAGGCACGAGAGCGAGCCCGTAGTCTTGGTTTTATTGCACCGGTTTCATTCGGATGGTCAAAGGTGGTGGTGTGATGTACTCAGTGGCGATTTGAGCATGTAAATCTTGTTGGGGCAAACAACCAAAAATGTTGGGGATGCATGCCAGCAAAGCCACAATATATTAATTGCACTATAACGGTGACAAACTGTGCACACAAACTGTTAGGGCCTACATAAAGCTGTCACAACAGCAGTCCCAAAACTGTTACACCTGACTATCAGCGGAGCCTTGTTTGGCAGCAAAACAGTAAATTCAGCCTCATTTACTGCCTTTAAAAAAAACATAGCTGATATGGCTGACTTGCTTAAACAAATGTGGTTTCTACTGACAATTGAGCTGTACAAACTATGGCATAATGGGACGACAAGCAAATAAGAGGCAATCCATTAGTTTGATTAAGACAATGTGCGAGCTAGGACAAATGTAGTCAATATAACTATTTGTTTAGCACTTTTGAAATGTACAGTAACAGAATTCAAAACATGGGCCATTCTTAGTGTTCTCCCTGTACACCAAGTCAGAACCTTTTGATAAATAAAGGGGTCATATTTGCAGCTAATGAAATCTCTTACAATATTCGATGATTACATTTCTCTAAAACTGGTTATAGGCTACATGTGCACCACTAAGTCAGAAAGTAAGTGAAATTAAGAGGGGAAAATAGACAAAATTATTAGGTTGAGGCACATGGGCTACTAACAGCTTACTACACAACATACACTTAGTATTCATTTCTTAGCCACAGTATACACATCTCCCTGGCATACATGGGGAATCCACTATACGGAGAGTGGAAGCTTCACCCGGAGGTAGCCAATCACGTTTGGATGCACTTCAGCATTCCAGCAGTGGATCTTTATGCATCAATGGAGAATATTCAGTGTCCACTGTTCTTTTCCCTGAGGGAACGGAATGCATAGATGGGAGTTGGTGCACGAGTAGACACGCATCCTCCTGTATGCATTCCCCCCACTGGCCCTGATTTCCTCCACCCTAGCTAGGGTGTGGGAGAAGGGGCCATCGCTCATACTAATTCAGTGCTAGAGCCTCATCCACCAGGTCACATTATAATTGTACATGGAAAGTGTTTGAGGAATGGTGCGCTAAATCACAGACCGTGCCATTACAGTGCTCTGTCCCAGGAATCCTGTCGTTTCTACAGGAGCTTTTTCTCCTATAAAGGTATGTCTACAGCTATTTAGGCTTGTCATGTGGGTTTTGGGAGCACGACAGTGGGGCAATGATAAAATAATTTAAATATTGAAAAATAATGATGAAATAATTCCACTCTGAAACCTTATAACTGTATGAAATTGATTAGAATCATACAATTATAATCTGATGATGTGTGTAGTTTTAGTCAGAATTAGATTCAACAATGTATCTGTATAGTGGAAAAACAAAGACTGTCTGAGCAAGGCATAGCTTAGGATTTGAACTTGTATGTGTGTGCCGAAGAAAAAAAACGAGAACAGTTAAACTGTGTTTGGACCGACCTGCCGCTGAGGAATTTATGATAGCATAGGGAGGTCTTCTCAAGGTTTCCCTAATCTCGGGGGAATGGAACTGTCGGCTGGGTAGTGATACACAGTGGTGAGAACTATGGAGAAGGATAAAACTCACCTACTGTTTGTGTGGAAGTATGTGCGCAGCTATAAAATGGATGTCTTTGTATAATAGACTTTAGAACATTCTCTGAATAAACGGTACTAATCTTTGCCTAATTATTATTACACCCATGGTCTTACAAACCTCGGGGATCGGTCAAAGCTATTGATTGATAGTTATTATCATTGGGATTGAAAATTCTCATGACAGGCAATACCCCCTTGTTGCCCGTTTTATGAAGGGTGCAGATCGCTTGTGTCCGGTGTCCAAACAGCTTGCCACGTCATTGGATTTATCAATTATTTTGGATGCTCTATGCCAATAGCCTTTTGAGCCCCTGGATCAGGTGGCGCTGAAGATGCTTTCATTTAAGACCGCGCTATCACAAGCGTGTAATTGACATTCAGAAACTCTCGATAAACTCATCATGCGCACAGTTTGCACCCGGTAACAATAGGGTAACATTGCGACCTTTACCCCTAAGAATATTAACCCTTCTTTGATGTGTCTTCCCCTTGAGCTGGTAGCTTTTTATCCCCCACCGTTTTCCTCTCCGGAACATCAACGGTTGCATATGTTGGGTC
Source organism: Oncorhynchus mykiss (assembly GCF_013265735.2). Taxonomy (NCBI): domain Eukaryota; kingdom Metazoa; phylum Chordata; class Actinopteri; order Salmoniformes; family Salmonidae; genus Oncorhynchus; species Oncorhynchus mykiss. Next base: position 55,927,844 of record NC_048569.1, on the reverse strand, counting down.
CAGTACGCGCTTTGCGGATGTACATGGACAGGACTAAGGGATTCAGGAAATGTGATCAGTTGTTTGTTTCCTGGGCAAAACCTCTCACAGGTAACGCACTCACTAAACAACGTCTCTCCCACTGGATAGTGGAGGTTATTTCTTTGGCCTACACAAGTAAGGGTCTTCAGTCTCCTGCTGGCCTACCGGCCTATTCCACTAGATCAGTGGTTCCCAAACCTCTTCAAACATTCAACCACCAGCTGCATACCCCCTCTAGCAGCAGGATCAGCACATTCTCAAATGTTTTTTTACCATCATTGCAATCCTGCCACACACACACTATACGATGCATTTATTATTAACTTCTTATGGCTGCAGGGGCAGTATTGAGTAGCTTGGATGAAAAGGTGCCCATTGTAAACCGCCAGCTCCCCAGTCTCAGTTGCTAATATATGCATATTATTATTAGTATTGGATAGAAAACACTCTAAAGTTTCCAAAACTGTCAAAATATTGTCTGTGAGTATAACAGAACTGATATTGCAGGCAAAACCCTGAGGAAAATCAAAACAGGAAGTGGCTTCTATTTTGAAAACTCCATGTTCCATAGCCTCCCTTTGCTCCATTTAAAGCAGGGGTGTCAAAGTCAAATGGACGGAGGGCCAAATAAAAAAATCAGCTACAAGACGAGGGCCGGACTGTTCGAATGTTCATTGAAAAATTTTTAAATGACGCATATAGTCTAGTGAACCTAATTGAACCTACTGAAAACCTAACAAATATATTACAATATGATCAGATAAATAAAGCAATATTTTCTTATGGCTCTGTCAGTAATCTTTAATTTTCAACAGACACAAAAGACAAATTTCCTTTATATAAATATCCCCATAACATGAACATTAAATGAAAGAAACCGGTATTCAAGGCACCATCAGTAGACTATATTTTCTATTTTAGCAAAAGTGGGCTAAATTTACTTCAAAGAAAAAACAATAATAGCAATTTTCTATCATCCACTCAACTGAAATATTTTTAAAATATAATTGGATTGAAATACAAAAAAATAAAGTGCAAAAATCTATTAATCAAAAACAACACTTTGTTTAAGGAGAAGTAACATGCAGTGAAAACAAATATTAAATTTTAACTTTTAAACTTGAACTGAGTAAAAACTCTAAATATGTGATTGCACAGTAATGTTCACTTGTTTGAGGTTGAGGGTGATACTTGGTGGTGTCCCATCTTTTCCACAAGTTCATCAATGTTCGGGGTAAGGCTCTGAGCTGAAGAAATCCTCAGAATTGAGTGGAGGTGTTCAGCAGTAAGTCGACTTCTGTGTGATGTTTTGTTCAGGTTCATCAAAGAAAACAGTTGTTCACACAGGTATGTGCTGCCAAACATAGACAACGTTTGAGCAGCCTGGATGCGCAGCTGGGGCATTGTGCCGGGGAGGAAACGGGCGAACTCCGCAGCACCCACTGCCGCATATTTTGCCCTCAGTGCATCATTGCATTGGAGGTCAATCAACTCCATTTGGAGGTTTGGTGGTGAGCTTTCCACGTCAACAGCAAATGGGTTACCGAGCAGTTCCAACCTGCTTTTTTGTGCTTCAAAGTCAGCAAATCGGCGTCGAAAGTCAGCGGCAAGCATACCTATTTTATCAGCCAACTGTGTGCTCGGGAACGCACTGGTAGAGAGCTTCTCTTTCATGGTCTGGCAGCTGGGAAAGTGGCTCAAATTTTCTTTCCGCATCTGCGTCTCCCACAGAGTCAGTTTGGTTTTAAATGCCTTCACTGTACTGTACATATCAGAGATGACACGATCCCGACCCTGCAGCTGCAAGTTTATTGCATTCAGATGACTCGTAATGTCACACAGAAAAGCCATTTCACACAGAAACATTTCGTCTCGGAGTTGTGTTGTGTCTTTCCCTTTGCTGTCCAAGAACAGACAAATCTCCTCACGAAGCTCGAAACATCTTTGAAGCACCTTTCCCTGGCTTAGCCATCGCACCTCTGTGTGATAAGGCAAATCACCATGCTCCGTTTCTAACTCCGTCAGAAATGCCTTGAACTGGCGGTGATTCAAACCTTTGGCTCTGATAAAGTTAACTGTGCGCGTGATGATGCTCATTACATGCTCCATTTTCAAGGCTTTACCGCACAACGCTTCCTGGTGTATGATACAATGATAAGCTGTCAGCTCACCTGTCGCGTTTTCCTCTTGCATCTTTTCCCGTATCTTCGCCACCAGTCCGCTCCTGTGTCCACACATCGCAGGTGCTCTGTCGGTTGTCAAACCCACGAGTTTTTCCCAAGGCAGCTCCATCTCATTTACATATCTTGACACCTCTTCATACAAATCATGCCCTGTAGTTGTGCCATGCATAGGACGTAAAGCCAAAAACTCCTCTGTCACGCTTAGGTTGGAGTCCACTCCGCGGATGAAAATTGACAACTGGGCAATGTCAGAAATGTCGGTGCTCTCATCCACAGCCAAGGAATATGCAATAAAATCTTTTCCCTTTTTCACAAGCTGCTCTTTTAGATTGATGGACAACTGGTCTACTCTCTCGGCAATGGTGTTTCTGCTCAGACTCACATTTAAAAAGAGTTGCCTTTTTTCTGGGCAAACTTCGTCACAAACTTTAATCATGCAGTTTTTGATGAAATCCCCCTCCGTAAATGGCCGGGCTGATTTAGCGATCTCTTCTGCCAAAATAAAACTGGCCTTGACAGTTGCGTCCGCGTGTGTGTCCGCGTGTTTCGTTTCATAATGTCGTCTCAGATTATACTCTTTCAGTACCGCCACACTTTCTCCACACAGAAGACACACAGGTTTTCCAGCTACCTTCGTGAACATATACTCCGACTCCCACCTTGTTTGAAACCCCCGGTTCTCAGTATCCACCTTCCGTTTTGCCATTTTTGATGGGTATCTGAAAGTTAATTTTACTGTGATGCTGACGACTGCTGTGCCAATAAATATTGAAATGAAGCAGCCTACTGCTCGGTGCGTCACCTTTGCATTGTGGGAAATGTAGTATTGGTGCGTGTAAAAGATCTGCGGGCTGCCGGCTTGCTGCGGGCCGGTTCTAATAATAAATCAAGATCATCCCAGGGGCCGTAAAAAACCTTCTTGCGGGCCGGATGTGGCCCGCGGGCCTTGACTCTGACATATGTGATTTAAAGGGATATCAACCAGATTCCTTTTCCTATCGCTTCCTCAAGGTGTCAACAGTCTTCAGAGATAGTTTCAGGCTTTTATTTTGAAAAATGAGCCAGCTTGCACAACTGAGTTTGGACAGCCATTGCTTTTCCCTCTCCTACTGAACAAGACATTTGCGGTTGATATATTATTGATTATATATTTTAAAAACAACCTGAGGATTGATTATAAAAAACTTTGACATGTTTCTGTGGACATTATGGAAACTATTTGGAATTTTCGTCTGCGTTGTCGTGACCGCTCTTTCCTGTGGATTTCTGAACATAACGCGCCAAACAAACGGAGGTATTTTGGATATAAAAATTATCTTTATGGAACAAAAGGAACATTTGTTGTGTAACTGGGAGTCTTGTGAGTGAAAACATCCGAAGATCATCAAAGGTAAACAATTAATTTGATTGCTTTTCTGATTTTCGTGACCAAGCTACCTGATGCTAAGTGTACTTAATGTTTTGTCGTGCGATCGATAAACTTACACAAACGCTTGGATTGCTTTCGCTGTAAAGCATAATTTCAAAATCTGACACGACAGTTGGATTAACATAAGGCTAAACTGTGTTTTCCTATATTGCACTTGTGATTTCTTGAATATAAATATTTTTAGCAATATTCATTGAATGTAGCGTTATGCTATTCAGTGGTTGTTGATGACAATTAATCCCGTTAACGGGATTGCAGCCATAACAAGTTTTAAACATAAGAATGAGTGTGAGTTTTTGTCACAACCCGGCTCGTGGGAAGTGACAAAGAGCTCTTATAGGACCAGGTCACAAATAATCAATAATATATAATAATCAATAATTTTGCTCTTTATTTAGCCATCTTACATATAAAACCTTATTTGTTCATCAAAAATAACTCTGCAACGTTCGGTTGTATTGGAGAGAGTCTGTCTTAAATAATTTTCCGCACACAGTCTGTGCCTGTATTTAGTTATCATGCTAGTGAGGGCCAAGAATCCACTCTCACATAGGTAGGTGGTTGCAAAGGGCATCAGTGTCTTAACAGCGCGATTTGCCAAGGCAAGAAACTCAGAGGGCAGCCCTATCCAGAAATCTGTCAGTGGCTTCTGATTAAATTCAAATTTCACAGAACCCCTTGTTACAATTTTGATGATGCTCTCTTGTTCAGATATCTATCGGTAAGTGGACTGGAGGCAGAGCATGAAAGGGATAACAAATCCAGTTGTTTGTGTTGTCCGTTTCGGGAAAGTACCTGCGTAATTGCGCACCCAGCTCTATCACGTTTGACATTGTCCGTAAGCTTAAGCTTAAGCTCATTTGCACACAAAAAAATCATACAATGATGGAAAGACCTGTGGGTTGTCCTTGTTAATGCAGACAGAAAAGACCTCCAACTTCTGAATCATAGCTTCAATGTTGTCCAGCACATTGAATATAGTTGCGGAGAGTCCCTGTAATCCTAGATTCAGATCATTCGGGCGAGAAAAAACATCACCCAGATAGGCCAGTCGTGTGAGAAACTCGTCATCATGCAAGCGGTCAGAGAAGTGAAAATGATGGTCAGTAAAGAAAACTTTGAGCTCGTCTCTCAATTTTAAAAAACGTGTCAATACTTTGCCCCTTGCCCCTTTTGCCCCTTTTTGTATGTTGTAAAAGCGTTACAGGGGCCTTGCTTTAACAAAGTTAACCATTTTCACTGTAGTGTCCAAAATGTTTTTCAAGCCGTCAGGCATTCCCTTGGCAGCAAGAGCCTCTCCGTGGATGCTGCATTGTACCCAAGTGGCGTCGGGAGCAACTGCTTGCACGCGCGTTACCACTCCACCTGGTCTCTCTGTCATGGCTTTTGCGTCATCAGTACAGATACCAACACATCTTGACCACCAAAGTCCATTTGATGTCACAAAGCTGTCCAGTACTTTAAAAATATTATCTCAGGTTGCCCTGGTTTCCAGTGGTTTGCAGAAGAGGATGTCTTCCTTAATTGATCCCCCAGAAACGTAACAGACATATACCAGGAGCTGTGCCAGGCCCACCACGTCTGTTGGCTCATCCAGCTGTAACACATAGAATTCACTGGCTTGTATGCGAAGCAGTAATTGTTTCAAAACATCTCCTGCCATGTCGCTGATGTGTTGTGAAACAGTGTTTGATGAAGTCATTGTCTGTACAGTTTTTTGGCCTTTTCCCCCAGCATTGTACCAGCCATATCCGTGGCAGCAGGACGAATTAAGTCCTCCACAATAGTATGGGGCTTGCCTGTCCTAGCCACTCGGTAGCTCACCATATAAGACACTTCTAGCTCCTTATTATTAATGGTATCTGTTGCTTTTATATGTCTTACTACTTGAAAGTTGTCTTTATTCTCGCTCAAAAAGCTCCCGTGGCTTATTTTTCAAGTTGTCATGTTTCGTTTCTAAATGTCTGCGCAAGAGTGAAGGTTTCCTGCAAGAGAGTAATGGTTAATGTGATTGGATGTTAATTATTTGGCTAGGCTACCTGTGTTTGACATTGTGTTGTTATATAGCTGAACACTAGATGGTTTAACTTTATTTTTGGCGGTGAAACAAGGCTACTCAGGCGAGAAAGAACCTCACCCAAATGTATAGCCCCGTTGGAAAATATAAATGCACTGTCCACCAAAGAAAGCACTGAGCTAGGCTGAAATGCCTGCATTTTGGCGCTGCCTTAAGAAAGAAAAGAAAAAAAGAGACCATGTTTGTATGCGGCTTTATTAATTAATTAATTATTTTTACATTGTTTACAAACTGATATTTTACAAGTATTATTGCCAAAATCACATGCAAAACAGGCAACCTGCCCCCCCCAAAAAAAATGTTTTGCTAAAAAGAAAATACCAAAAAATGTGTGGCTCTGCCCCACCTGCCCTGAATGACAGGATATACTTCCTTCATTGACATTTTTGTTTGGCTAAATATGAAGACAAAAGGGAGGAATATGCTCCAGACCACTGCAATACATTGTACTATTGGTAAGTTGGATGTCACCTATATGGGCTTGATTGAGCTATTTGCCTTTTAGCAGGCCATGTGTATGTGTTCTAAGTGAAGTTTTATAGGCATGTGCACTAATTAGTACAATGAAATGTCTTTATTGCTTTCTTTCCCAACAATGCAGTAACAGTAGTACAAGAAAAATATTTGAAAAAGTTGAACAAAAAACACACAAACAGCAATTAGAAGTACATGAGAAAGTAGGTGAGAAAGTAAATGAGAAAGTAACTTTATACAGGGTGCCAGTTCCAGGGTCAGTGCCAATACCATAATTACAATGTGTGTGTGTGTGTACAAAATATAGACAAAGGCATTTCAAGCAGTTATAAATCTTTAATTGTCAAATATAGCATCCTGTTGTTTAAGCATTTTCTAAAAATCCATTTTTTAATGAATAACCTTAACCAGCAGAAATTAAGAATGAAAATGTGTCCTTATGGGGCATGTAATTCTGTAGATATTCTCAATTCTCAATTGTCTAATTCATGGTCTTTGTTTTGGATTGAAAAGGCCAGATTTAAAGAAGCTTTTGAACAGACACACAACTTTCACCCCTTTTTAAGGAGCAAATAAACACCAGAAACAACACACAAGTTTTTTTATTTTTTTTACGGCCAATCATTTTATAACAGCTTCCCTTTCAATCTACCACCTAGTCAGATGAGGCTGGTGGGAGGAGCTAAAAGAGGATGAGCTCCTTGTAATGCCTAGAATGGGATCTATGGAACGGAATCAAACATATGGAAATCACGTTTGACTCCGTTCCATTCATTCCATTCATTAGAATGAGCCCATCCCCCCCATAGCTACTCCCCACCAACCTCCTCTGCTTTTAGCAAAATTAATATCACCACTATCATAAATGTCATTTTTTTGCTTTGCTGTTTCAACCAATCAAATTGACACATTTTTTTCACTCTAAAACATAAAAAGACACCAACGAGGGCAAAATAATAATACACATGGCCAGCAATATTGTCTAATATG
>NC_048569.1:55770670-55913170 GCF_013265735.2 Oncorhynchus mykiss | reverse complement strand
TGACACACTGCTCATACTTCCACACACGGTCACTCTTCCAGTGTGTGTGTGTGCGTGCGTGCATGCAGTGAGTGCCAATAGAGGAAGTGTGGGCCCCCAGTCAGCCAGACAGAATTGAGTTTGAGCAGCAGGGCAGATTCGATTAAGGGAGTCAGTCTAATGAGATGTAATTAGGCGGCAGCAGGTGGAAGCTGCGCCGCCACAGCCGAGGTCCTAGGCTCCGTGGGGCGCAACCACTTCCTGTCAGAGGCAGGAACAGGAAGTGCCCAGTCATGTCTGTTTTTGTCCACCTGCATCTTTTCCTCATAGTCTTTCAAGCTATGAGTCGCTCAGATGGTGATGCAACGTCTTTTTTTGTGTCTGTGGCTAACAGTTGGCTAATTGAAGCAAAAAAAAGTGATGTCAGTCATCTTTTTAATATGCCTCCTTAATATAACTCTATTAAGGATATTCATCCATTTAGTTAGCTCCTATGCATGCCGTCGTATCACTTTCTTTCCTTTCAAATAAAAAGAACACGGGGTACCAGTACCAAGTCGATGTGCATGGGTACGAGGTAATTGAGGTAGATATGTACATATAGGTAGGGGTAAAGTGACTAGGCAACAGGATAGACAATAAGCAGCAGCAGTGTATGTGGAGTCAAAAGAGACAGTGCAAAGGGAGGTCAATGCAGATAACCAAATATAGCTACCCGGACTAACTATTTAGCAGTCTTATGGCTCGGGGGTACATTGGTACAAATCAGTGGTGATGAACGACCTCAGACAAGGATATTAGACTATTTGAGAGAGTTTCATGACGCCAGGTTATTGCTGCCCAACCTCACTGAAGGAGACAGGTATGGGTCGTCATTCTGAAACCACTTAGTCATTTAACCACTGCATCAGTATGCAACAATCATTTCCATCTGATTATGTCATCGTTGTCATCTGCAGAGCTAATCCTAGCTAGTTCACCATGTATTTCATGGGACATTGGCGTCCTTTTTGAGATTCAACACACGTGTTTGCACTCACACACACACACACACACACACACGAATACAGAGGCACACACACAGGCAATCTCTCTCACACAAACACACAGAAAACAGAGAGAGGGCTGGATGAACAACTCACTCACACCACTGCTGGGCCCAGATTAGAGAAACAATGCCATGGCCTGTCGCAGCCTTCAATCCCCTTACACTGCCTGAAGAGCCCAAACACTGATAAGACTGCAGTACACAAACGGGCTTCTACACCAAGTCACACCGTCTCTGTCAATGGGCCGAGGACATTTGGGGACACTTTTCTGGAAGGGCCCGCTGTAAGGACTTTACGTGAGCCGTTCCAAGTTTCCTCAGATCGGCAGAATGACATAACATTAAAAGAATGCTCATTTCATTTTATGTCAACAATCTAAACTGGAAAGGGCTCAGTACCCAGGTCTTGGAGAGATGCAGTGTGTTTAGGTTTTTGTTCCAGCCCAGCACGAACACATCTTCAATGTATTCGAGCTAGAACTGCTTTCCAATGTGTTAAAGCTGGGATTGAATAAGTGCCTATGCACACTGCAGCCGTTGAGGAAGAACATGCCAAGGGGTTCATTAGTCCGTATGTGAGACAATTACAGATATGAACATTGAGACGGTTACGCGTTTGGAATGCTGTATGTCTGGAGGTCTCTATATTATTGATAATAAGTGAATAAAACCTAGATTGAGTATAATAACGCTACTGTTAGTGTGTGTGTGTGGCACTGTGGTTCGGTCCCTGCCAAACACAGCCCATCATCTTTCTCCCTCTATCGCCACTATGAGTGTGCAGATCGATGAGCTGACACACGCACACGTTTCTGTTGCCATGACACTGGGGAGATGTTTCCTCGACCCTGACCAAACCTATCTTCCTTAAACAGCCCTTCACACACACGCACAAAAACACCCATCATTGATATGCTCATGCACACACGCGCACACACCTTCCTGTAACTTCGAGTCCCATCATCCTCTTCACCTCCATCACCATCCTCCCGCCCACTCCCACACCGTCTTTCATCCCGTCAACCTGCTGCTTCTTCATCCAGCACTGTTCCCTAGCTCCCACCTCCACCTCTCCCATGACATCAAGTGTTTTATACTGTTTAAGGCCCAGCGAGCCTTTAAAATAAAGTACTATGAGTAATTCTAATGTTGAGCTCCAACAGCAGTGGTCTCTATTGTTCTTTATAGAGACTATCTGCAGACTGAGTCCCAAATGGCACCCTATTCCCTTTTTAGTGCAGTACTTTCAACCAGGGCCCAAATGTAGTGCACTATATAAGGAATAGGGTGCCATTTGGGTTGCAAAAATCGAAGCTAACTGTAGAATTGAGTTGGTTAAGACACTGAAGGTTAAGACAACCAACAAGCCAATAAAGGTTATGATATGTCCCCATCTTTCCTATTCAGCAAGTCATGCTTACACATTGACGGTGGATGGGGTGTGTTCCATTTTGACTCGATTCCAATTTCGAATTTACATCTTTCATACTTACCTTATTCAGTCGTGTAAACTCTCTGCAGATGTGGCTAACTTGTGCGCTCGGGAATAAATTTAATGTATCCACTGAAAACACTCACACTTGCTGGCCAACATATTTTCTAGTGGAGTTTTCATTCAATCGGGTTTTCAGTACATTCATGTTAAGCCATCCCTTTAAATACGGTGTACCTTTTAGTTCAAATGTTGTCTACATAGAATACACAGAGAGAACAGGTCCTTAATATCAGGGATCAATGAAAGAAAGCCATCTAAATATATGCATATTCATCTCCTTTTCAGCACCAATTGGTAGATTTAAAAATACTCCGTTCTAGATTATTTCGATTGAGGAAAGTATTTATGAATCCTAAAAACAAAACTGGTTTGGAGAGCCTTTATGCACGAAAGAAAGAAAACGGTGGTTTGATTCATTCTGAAAATTCTGCATGATGGCACAGCATTTCATTAACTTTACGCTGGGAAAGGTGATATGTTGATATGCTTCAGTTTGCTGCCATGTGACTGGATTCACATTTGTCTCCAGCCATTATAAGGTCAAATGATCTAAAAACAAGTGTCATGTGTATTTCCAATTCCCTTATCCAAACGGATGACTCATTACCTTAAATCTTACCAGTAACTCTTATGCTTAAATTCAAGGTCAGAATAAAAAATGCATCAGTTCAAAGTACAGAAAATGGGAATTACGTTGCATTTTACGCATGCTTAACTCAGGTCAGAATCGGTCCCTACGTGCAAAACCTGATACAGAAAAGCACATCACTTCCAGTTAATACGTGACAAAACATCAGATCCACAAAGGCCTAGTGGCGCTACACTGTCACTGAACACTATCACAGGACAGTGCAGTGGTCATCGACACATACAAATCCACAGGAGGTTAGTGGCACCTTCATTGGGGAGGACGAGCTCGGGGTAATGGCTGGAGTGGATAGGTGGAATGGTATCCTGTACATGGTTTCCATATGTTTGATGACATTCCATTTGCTCTGTACCAGCCATTGTTATGAGCCGTCCTCCCCTCAGCAGCCTACACTGATACAATCACATTACCACATACCGAGCCCCATGTGTCGGATACGCTGGGCTACCGGCTCAGATACACTCAGATAAGGGTTCACAGCACAGACTGGGGTGAATGTTCACCTTCTAACAGGACAACGACCCTAAGCACAAAACCAAGACAACGCAGGAGTGGCTTCGGAACAAGTCTCTGAATGTCCTTGAGTGGCCCAGCCAGAGCCCGGGCTTGAACGCTATCGAACATCTCTGGAGAGACCTGAAAATAGCTGTGCAGTGACGCTCCCCATCCAATCTGACAGAGCTTGAGAGGATCTGCAGAGAAGAATGTGAGAAATTCCCCAAATACAGGTGTGCCAAGTTTGTAATGGCATACCCAAGAAGACCCTAGGCTATAATCGCTGTCAAAAGGTGCTTCAACAAAGTACTGAGTCAAGGGTCTAAATACTTATGTGAATGTAATATTTCTGTTTTTATTTTGTATAAACTTGCCAAAAAAAATGGAAAAACCTGTTTTTACTTCATCATTATGGGGTATTGTGTGTAGATTGATGAGGGGGAAAAACTATTTAATCCATTTTAGAATAAGGCTGTAACATAACAAAATGTGAAAAAAAGTAATGGGGTCTGAATACTTTCCAAATGCGCTGTACACTACCACTCTCTCTCACACACTCATACATTACCACTCTCTCTCTCACATTCATGCATTACCTCTCTCTCTCGCTCACACATTACCTCTCTCTCTCTCGCTCACACATTACCTCGCTCGCTCACACATACATTACCTCTCTCACAAGAGCACGAACACACACACATGCATGCATGCACACACAGGCACACACAAAACAACCTCTCTCTCTGTTTCTGTCTGTCTCACTGCCTCTCGCTCTCCCCCCCAGGGAATATTGCCATATCTTTGACTGTCAGTCAAACCTAACCCCTCTCTGGGCCACCACCATAACTACATCCTTGTGGTTCTTTGTCCTCAGAAGATAGCCTACCAGTCTTCCAACCATAGCACATTAAAGCTAGCCTCAACAACAAACAACGCAATTCTTTCATAACCATAGATCAACTTAATGCTCTGCATACTATTCTTCAATCAATGTTGAATCATTAGCAAAGAAACCTTGGCATCCATCTCTGGGATATAAATGTCTTCATTGCAAATCCATTCTAAGCGACAGAGACTTGTCTTCTTAAAGGCCTCGATTGTTACTTCAAACAGCTGACTGAAACGTGTTACGAACGAGCAGCTTAATTTTTCAGAGCCCAACTAAAATCCACTTACCATGTGGCATCCCCCTAAATCTCTCAGTGGGCGCTGGGAGCACATTATATTGTGGAAGCCTCCAAGCCTTGCCACTGTATTGGATGCCTGAGCTTGATATCTCACGCAAAAAAAAAAAAAAAACACAACCCAAATGGGATTCATGGTCACAGAGTTAATGTAATTTCTGTAATTCTGTTATCAGGAGCTACAGTTGGCTGTCCTCTTTGCACGTCTTCCCTTGAACTTATTTGTGTTCAAGTATGTTTGGATGGATAGAGAACAGAGAGGGGGAGAGCCTGAGACTCAGTTAAGAAGGGTTAATTATATTGCGTATTTTATGTCGTCTCACAACGGGCCTACCTGGCAGAACAACATTGTTTCCTTATGACTAACGTTTTAAACGTCATTGTACATTTTTACATTTTACCCCAGAATTCCACCTCAAATCAACCATAGGGTTTTAAGGTTTGCCTGGAGGGAAGCCAGCACCACATTCTCAAACAACCTATTCACCACATCGTCTCTTCAACACTCTGCCTCTTCATTTAACATTCTTTAAAACGATTAAGTCAATGTCAATGTAAAGACCATGAGGTAACACCACCCACATGAAAACATACTATGGTATACTATGGTATAAATACTATAGTATTCACTGTTGTGTTTTTGTAGACTTTACTGTAGTACTCACTGAAGTCTGCAAAAACACTACAGTGAATATTGAAGTATTTCCTGTAGTATACTGTTGTATTTATAGTTAACTATAATATAAAAAGTGTAGTATATTCGATTTAATGTAGACCGTTAAAAAAAAAAAGGGTAGTGTTTTTTGGACATTACTGTAGTATTTATTACAGTGGGTTTTTTTTGTATTTTTTTTTGGGGGGGGGGGGGATAATGCTGTAGTATTTACTGTAATATTCTACATCATACCACAACATTCTACAGTAAGTACTACACATGATTGAATGATACTACAGTGTATAGTATAGTATTCTATAGAATTGTATAGTAAGTACTTTAATATTCTACAGTAAACTGTAGTATTTTTCGGGTGGGCAGGCTATACTACTGTTGTTATAGGTTTTTCTGGTAGTCTACAAGTAAACCAGGGATTCAATGCTAACACCAGGAGACAGGGAAGCAAACACTACCAATTGATTAGGTTTCAGCTTGGGATACACACACACACACACACACACACTCACTCCCGCATCATGCGCAAGTGCACACATACACTGCTTAAGATAGGAGCTGCAAAAACCCATCTGACATTGACTGAGCTGAGCTTACAGGACAAAAATGTAATTGGCAGCTAACCACAAGTAAAGGTAGCGGGGCATTGGCTAACATTTCAGTTCAATTACTTGATTTTCTCCTGGTCATTTAGGTGCAGAGTGTAATGAAGGATTTCCCTCCATCCTTGATAAAAGCATTGGGTGAATGATGACTACTGTACAGATTCATCTCATTGGGATATAGTCTAGATGGTCCTCCACAATCCTAGGGTTCCTCTGTGTAGAGAAAGAGCATCTGTTTCCATCCCGCTCCCAGGCCATTTCAAGCTCCAAGGGCCTCATTTATAACCGTTGTTTAAATGCTACACTAAATATCTGCATGCACCGTTTCTTCTAATAAATCAGACCTGACGTAAAAGTGTGCGCGCGTTAACGAGGATTATAACTCCGTCTGAATAACGCCCATCATTCACCTTTTATAGTGACAATAACACCCTTATTTGCTGTGTACTTTGGAAGTATTGGAATTAGACTGACATAGTAATTCTAAAAGGAAATATCAATGGGGAACTTGATCAAATATCTTCGGTGTTGGCAGAATTTTTTTTTTTTTCAGGGACATTTGATGTGGCTGACGATTTAAATTGCACATTGTAAATTGTTCTCGACCTGTAAACAGATTGAATTCGCCAATGTTTTGCATTTACTTTCTCCCGAACCGAAATATGCTGCACTGACCGCGAATTTCTGAAACATCTACTCAGAAAACATTCAAACTAAAGTAGGCCTACTTAGTGGTAGCCTACACACTTCGGTGCAAAATATAAACTGTGTTCACCTGCTCAATTATACGGTATGTTATAAACGCGCTCCCTTTGGATGAATTGAGCAACAAAAAAAAATAAATTATAATAGCCTATCTAACAGGCCCAATTAAAAGCGATGCGCATGGTAATATGAACTCATCATGGCCAGAAAAGTTGCAATGGTAATGATATACTGTATGTATTATGTTTATAAATGAAACATTGTCTAGGCTACTCGAGAAATTTGGCATTACAATATTCAAACGTAGCCTTCAAATGTCAATGGAAAACGTGAACTGTCTGGTGTACTGTTAAACTGCGCTTCGGATCGCTTGGATAAATATTTTAAAATACCGGTAGCTTAGGTGTAGACCTTACGGTGAAATGCTTACTTACAAGCCCTTAACCGACAATGCACTTCAATAAATATAGTTAAGAAAATATTTATTAAATAACTAAAGTATATATTTTTTTGAAGCAACAATAAAATTACAATAACGAGGTTATATACATGGTCAATGTGCGGGGGTACAGGTTAGTCAAGGTAATTTGTACATGTAGGCAGGGGTAAAGGGAATATGCATAGATAATTAACAGCGAGTAGCAGAAGTGGGGGGGTGGGTTAATGTAAATAGTCCAGGTGGCCATTTTATTATTGTTCAGCAGTTTTATGGCTTGGGTGTAGAGCTGTTAAGGAGCCTTTTCGACCTAGCTACAGTATTAACTACTGTGGGTCCAATTAAATGAGACATGTTGTATCCCTATAGGCTATTTCACGAAGATGTAACCATCATGGTCAGAATTTATTCTACAGTGATCATGGAAATACAATAAATACTGTAAATTGGAAACATAAAATAATTCGATTTTCACCCTTCTCACTCACAACAAATGATTGCACCTTGTTATTATATTTAGATACCTTTTTTTATATGACTAAGTAATCATACACTGAGTGTGCAAAACAAAACATCTCTTTCCATGACAGACTGACCAGGTGAATCCAGGTGAAAGCTATGATCCCTTATTGATGTCACTTGTTAAATCCACTTCAATCAGTGTACATGAAGGAGAGGAGGCAGGTTAAATAAGGATCTTTAAGCCTTGAGACAATGGAGACATGGATTGTGTATGTGTCCCATTCAGAGGGTGAATGGGCAAGACAAAAAGGTTGAAGTGCCTTTGAGCGGGGTATGGTATTGGGTGCCAGGTGCACCGGTTTGTCTCAAGAACAGCAACGCTGCTGGGTTTTTCACGCTCAACAGTTTCCTGTGTGTATTAACAATGGTCCACCATCCAACTGACATCCAGCCAACTTGACACAGCTGTGGGAAGCATTGGAGTCAAAGTGGGCCAGAATCCCTGTGGAACGCTTTCGACACCATGTGGAATCCATACCTCGAATCCATACCTCGAATTGAGGCTGTTCTGCGGGCAAAAAGACGTTCATGTTTTGTACACTGGGTGTATATTCCCCATTTCCCCAAGTCTACTAGGCTACTATTGCCTTCTTGCAATGCAATTCTTCAACCACTAGAAACTGTGTGTACGCATGGTCTAAAGTTTGCGGGAGGACAAGCACATTCTCATGTCAAATTCAGTTTATATAAATGCCAACTTTTACGTGGTAACTATCGAGCACATGTTTGGGGGCATATTTTGTGTGTAGGCAACATTTATAAATGAAGCCACAGCTGAGGCTGTATGTGGCGATTTGACTAAGAATGAGAGTGATGGAGTACTGCATCCCCTGACCTCAACCAAATTGAGATGGTTTGGGATGAGTCAGACCGCAGAGTGAAGGAAAAGCAGCCAACAGTGCTCAGCATATGTGGGAACTCCTTCAAGACTGTTGGAAAAGCATTCCATCACTCGTTTAGATAATGCCAAGAGTGTGCAAAGCTGTCATCAAGGCAAATGGTGGCTTTTTGGTTACTACATGATTCCATATGTGTTATTTCATAGTTTTGATGTCCACTATTATTCTAAAATGTAGAAAATAGTCAAAATAAAGAAAAACCTTTGAATGAGTTGGTGTTCTAAAACATCTGACTGGTAGTGTATATACAGTTTACTTTAGATGTTTAGGAACGCATTTTAAGAAAAACAAGTGCAATTTAACAATAAATTGAATACCTGACTTCCCACCAAAATCCCTGAACATACTGTTTTATGTGCTATAATTCTATCATTATCTAATGGATTGGAATATATTCATACATTGTCCAACTGTTGCATTTATTTAAATTGTTTTTAAAACATTTTAACAATTTTGATAGCCAATGCTATTGTAATAGTATTGGTATTCTGTTAGTATTCTCAGACCATGTTACAGTAATGCTGATGGGAGATGCCCCAATTATTACATGACGGCAACCATCCCAGAATAGGTTTAAATGTTGTTCTGCCCTGCTGGCTTTGACTTTCTTCTGCATGTCTCATCTGCTTGTCTCTCTCGCTCTCTCACTTCAAGGACAGCCGACTAGCCGAGCAGACGGCTTCAGATGTCAGGCCTAGCACAGGCAGTACAGCAGCGAAGCAGTGCTCAGCCCTTATTCAGCACACGCCTTAGAGCATCCTAATTCACATTTGTTTACTCAAAGAGCCCCGAAGAAGAGGACTGGTTTGAGGGCTTAACTCAATGAGGTTCCATGAGATGGGAATGCTTATAGGACACATCCTGGCTAGTCAAGATTTTCTCCACACAAGTGTGCAGTTCGCTAAATCAGCCCCACATCTTCAAAATATTGAATGACTAATGTGTGAGAAAACTCCTTCAATGCCAAGGTTGCACGTGTACCATCTAGGGACCAGAACTAGCCCCTTGCTTTGCAGCATAGGGGAGAGTGGGATAAGTTGAGCCAAGTTGAAACCATACACAAAATGTATAATTTGACCAACTATTTAGGAAGATGTCATCATTTCATGAAGTCTGTGAAAGAAGAAACCACATGGAAAAAAGTGGTAGGCAAGTAAGGTCCAACGTTTGGGATGGTGTTCTTCGGCTTGCAAGCCTCCCCTTTTTCCTCCAAACATAACGATGGTCATTATGGCCAAACAGTTCAATTTTGGTTTCATCAGACCAGAGGACATTTCACCAAAAAGTATGATCTTTGTCCCCATGTGTAGTTGCAAACAGTAGTCTAACTTTTTTATAGCGGTTTTGGAGCAGTGGCTTCTTCCTTGCTGAGCGGCCTTTCAGATTATGTTGATATAGGACTCGTTTTACTGTGGATTTAGATACTTTTGTACCTGTTTCCTCCAGCATCTTCACAGGGTCCTTTGCTGTTGTTCTGGGAATGATTTGCACTTTTCGCACCAAAGTACGTTCATCTCTAGGAGACAGAACGCGTCTCCTTCCTGAGCGGTATGACGGCTGTGTGGTCCCAGGTTGTTTATACATGCGTACTATTGTTTGTACAGATGAATGTGGTGCCTTTAGGCATTTTGAAATTGCTCCCAAGGATGAACCAGACTACAATTTATTTTATGAGGTCTTGGCTGATTTCTTTTGATTTTCCCATGATGTCAAGCAAAGAGGCACTGCGTTTGAAGGTAGGCCTTGAAATACATCCACAGGTACACCCCCAATTTATGTAAATTAGCCTATCAGAAGCTTCTAAAGCTGTGACATAATTTTCAGGAATTTTCCAAGCTGTTTAAAGGCACAGTCAACTTAGTGTATGTAAACTTCTGACCCACTGGAATTGTGATACAGCGTATTATAAGTGAAATAATCTGTCTGTAAACAATTGTTGGAAAAATGACTTGTGTCATGCACAACAGTAGATGTCCTAACCGACTTGCCAGAACTATAGTTTGTTATCAAGAAATTTGTGGAGTGGTTGAAAAACGAGTTTTAAGGACTCCAACCTAAGTTTGTATGTAAACTTCCGACTTCAACTGTACATTAGTTGGGTTCTCTATAAGCTTCAATATTAGGTCCTAAACATAGCATGAAAGTGCATCCTTGTAGTTGTGTGGGCTAATATAGTCAAACTGTTTGCCCTGGGGTAAGTTGAGCCAATGGCAAAGTGAGCAAATTGTCGTGTAACAACAGGGCCGGGCCTATGTTAAAAATGTTTAAAAAAATACAAAGTGTGTTGTTAGGTGTTACGCCTGTGTTAAAATACGCTTCAAATTATTCAAAGACAAATCGATTGTGGTTGTGTTGAATTGTGTTTGGGAAATGAAGATAGACATGGTTTAAAAAGATAGTGGGAATATTTCCTTCAGTACAGTACATGTGTAGGTGGCTTAACTTACCCCTTGTATGAGGTAAGTTGAGCTGGGGGCAGGGTAAGCTGTGTCAAGAGATCACTTTTTTTGGACAAGCTATGTTTTCAAAACTGTAATGTTGACATGAATTCAGATTATTTCCAGGGATATACAACACCCTGAAATATATGTTGATATCTATGTTAGACAGATTACTATATTTCACTTGATGGAGTGACGCGGAATGGAAAACATTTCTCAACTCACCCCACTCTCCCCGATTGGTGTCAGAAGTGGGATGGCGTTACAATGGGGAGGTATATGAACTAGAGGGAGTGTTCTGAAAAAGGGGACAGTGTAGCAACCAAAATGACTTAGTTAGAACATTACAACCCTACCAACAGCCTGGGCATTTGATAAAAATTAATCGCCTGGTGGATTACATTGATATAGCGCTTCACTCGTTCTCAAATCACACATGATTACATGTGGATAACTCGCCTCTACTCCACTACCACGAATGTGGAGTCAGCACCTACAGTACATGGGTGCACAAATAGGCAGCTATTCTGCACCCAAACACTCACAAGACATCAGCTATGTGGAAAGCAGGGGGTTGCAAGTTTGAAACCGGTTAAGGACAAACGAACGTTGCATTAGATCGTAGGAGTTGTTTCTGAAAAAGGCTTCAATGGTCCAAAGTAAAAACAGCAACAGAACTGGAGTGTAGCTGATGAGTCACGTCACCCTAGATAAACCCCCTGCAAAGTGCTATTTTAGCAGAAAAGAGCAACTCCCAAGTACAGTAGCACTGTTCCAAGAGCCATGCAGGTTCCAGTGAGGTGCTGTGCCAGGGATCTGCCTCCAGGTTGCCTCCAACTCTGGCCTCACAGGCTTCATTCGCCTTGGCAGTGTTTCAATGCTCTGCTGCTCCACTCACACTGCGCATCGCCCCAAGCACTCGGCTGAGCAGCACGGTACGTTCACCAACCCGAAAAAGCTGCTGTGCAAACAGAAAACCCCACAAAAGTGCTTTCCCTTGGGTGAAATCTACCTCCTCACCCCGAATGCAGAACTGCAACAGCTAGCTATGATTGATCGTTAAATATTCTATATGGTTTTATATCTTATAGAGATGGGCCAAACCTTTGGTGCACTTTGCGTGCCGTAGCAGTGTTTGAATAGATAGAGCAGAACTGATTTGCAGTCGTCCTCTCTTTCCATTCGCCTCTGCCTTCAAGCAGACCTCCAGCTATAACCTTGTTATAATTGTCACTTTTTGTCCAATTACATTAGAACTGGTGGAGAAACATGGTTTCATCATGGTCTTTGGGTGTCGAATGCTCCCACTCAGCTCTCCAGGTTTCTCTTTCTCTCCTCTGTTAGATAATCACATGAATCTTTTGATAGAGCCGCCTCTAACTTTGCACTTGGAAACACCTGGATCCTGCAAATGTTAAAAACATGGCTTTTCAATCATTTAAATATAATTTCTGCAACAATATTTTTCCATCACAGGGTAGTTGTAACCAAGTATTCGAGCTGAAATGCTCCCCTCCATTTCCCTGAAAAAAAGCACTCATCTCTTCATATTCTCAGAGAGAATACATCTATGGCGCCGTCAGGAGGTGGCTTGGAAACGTGACCAAAATGCAAGGTGAGAGGGTGAAATATTTTCAATGCCAAGTATGGGAGAGAGCCGATACCAAACCAGAAGGGGATAACATCAAGTTTTTTTTTTAAATGTAGCATTAAATTGACAACTAAAAGCAGCAACTAATAAATTATTTTCCACTCTTTTGTTTCTGAGTCTGATAAAAGGTGGTGCATATCAGTGTGCATGTTAGTTCAGCTAGCTGGTCAATGAAGCCCTCTCCCGAGGTGTCAAGAGTGTCCTCCTCTAGTGAATGAGACATTTTAACTCGCCTGCCTTTTCACTTGAAGTGCTGTATGTGTTTTTAATCATCACGAGATCTCAAAACTTAAAATGCAAGAGATATTTCTTGATATAAGCGACATTACGCTTTTAGGACAAAGACAGCTTATGTCACACATTTGGAGAGTGGTGGCAGTGATTCATCCTCATATGAGGAGTAGAATGTTACCTTAAATCTCAGTGTTCAAACATGATAGTTATTAAGATCTGATTGCTGGTCGCCTCACTACCTTTCTAAATTTCAGAGTTTCTACATGGATAAATACTGCGGCATTAAGTTCTTGCTTGAACTTTAAACACTGATTGGTAGCGTAGCGGAAAACGCTCAGCGACGCAGTGTGTCGTATAAGACGGGTAAATGAACCCTCACTCAAGACATGGGCTCTCAGCTCCATCAACAGAAGCCTCTGGGCTTGCACTGTAAGACCAGTATCACGTGGCATATCCTCTCTCTGTTGTGGATATGGTCTCTTGGTCTCATATCCTGTCAGCCAAGTATGGACAACAAGGCAGAGTCCCATGGGAAATCAGTCTATTGCAGCATTGCCTCTGCTGGAGGTGAAAGAATCAGGGAGAGATGGCAAGATAGTCAGAGACCTTATCAATCGTGTTCTTATCGAGTTGTCTTTTTCCCCTCCCATGGGTCAGTGGGCTCAACATCCGGACCTGGACCATTACCAATTCATTTGGCTGTGTGTGTGTGTGTGTGTGTGTGCGCGCGCATAACCGATTTCCTCTTCAGTATAACAGTCATGGAAGCAGCAATTTGTCCCCAAAATACACAAATGTTTTTCATTTTAGGGGGGAGAGAATACGGGGTCAGTGCTGTTACGCTATCCCATCATACGATGGTCCACAGAAATAGTTAAGTGGAGTGTGAGGTGAAAAGGGAAATGGTAGCCTACACATAGGATCAGTGTTTGACTTGGGCAGGAGCTCACCTGAGCGGAGTACCAGCACCTCCCATTTTCTACTGCTTGAGGTCCTGTAACACTTATAGAATATTAGCTCAAAAGTACTGTGAAGCTCCTGCACCTCAATATAAACAGTACTGGCACCCAAAATTAATACTAGCTCCTATTTCAGTCCAAGTCAAGCACTGCATGGGCTGTTTACACTGGCACCCCAATTCTGATCTTTCCCCACTAATTGGTCTCTTGACCAATCCCGTCAGATCTTTTCACATCAGATATTTTTCAGAGTAGACCTGATTGGTAAAAATATATATAAATATTACTGAAAAAAATATCAGATTTGTGCTGCCTGTGTGATGGGTTTAGTTTCTTGTCATATATATTCTACAATCAGTTGATTTTATGCGCCCCGGGCTCCATTAACCACTACTGATACCCATGACAGGCACATTTCACGTTCAAATAGCTGCAGGAATAGACTCAAGAGAACCACATTATAACCTAATATTTGATCCAGCCCTGTGGCACACATTGAAGTTAAATTTTCTCCCCATCGCCGCATGAATCATTTTCATAATCTCTATATATTCTAAAGACCTGTCAAGTCAATAAACAAAAGCAATCCCAGACACGTCCATAAACAATGCTGTCCTACCTGAATCGAACGTCTGGATTTATTTGACCAAGTAGGAATGTTGTTCAGGTTTTCCTGAACGGATAGAATAATTGAACGAGGTTGTGTCGTTCCGCGTCGTCCGATAATTGAGTCCCACATCACAAAACAGGCTATACTTACTTGTCGGGCACTGTACGTGTCACATTGTTCGTTTCCTCAACTTGCAGTATTCCTCTTGAGTTTTACCACTATAAAAGCCACCCCAACTGTTATTGCATTTCCGAGAAGATGAGAAGGAAAGGGCACTGGAATAGGCTACGGATTGCGGCGGACGTTCATCCAATGAGTAGCCTGCCCGCGCGGTGCCTCTGGAAGGACGCAACAGTCTTGGTGCTTGATAGTCATTTCAATAGAGGTCAGAGTACAATAATAGCCACTATCATCCGGTGAGGTATCGTCACGGTTATGTAGCCCACTCGCGAGAACGATCAGGCAGAAATGCACCCGCTCAGTCTTGTAGTGAAAAACAAAATAATGAATGCGCATCAAATTATTGTTTGGAAAGAAGGATGGAACTTACAATATTGCGCCCCTTTTGTCATGCATGAGAACCTTGTCTTCTCTGCGCAAAAAAACCCTCAGTAATCCAGTAGGTGGGAATCCAAATCAAATGAACGAGGTGTGGATGAGTGAATGGTTAGGTTGGGGAGGGTGAGATTGAATGTGCAATGCCACTTAAAGTAGACACCTAGGTGCAAGTAAAAGAAGAATCGTCACGAATTGAAGGGGCAAATTTGAGTCGCTGCACTAGTAGACATATGGTTTTGTTTAAATTATGTACCTGGTCACAGTTGTTTCAAAATGTAGCTACCACATAACTGCTAGTATTGGTGCCATGCCCATCGGAGACAAAATATGCAGTTATGCATTGCGAGATAATTGCAATTAATTTCGGGAATGCAGTACTTTTCAGCTATAAATGAAAGAAATGCCAGTAATGTTAATTGCAAAAAGAGGCTTCCCATGATTGATTTGCCATCAATCACCTGCACGAATTAGGCTAATCCAGGCTACTCAATCAAAAATAAAGGCACAGCAAACATTGACAGAGATATCAACCCTCCTCTTTATTTGAAACCGGAGATGGTGGTGTGATTAAGAGACTGTGGGGGCAGCTGTCCAAGGTCCTGAAGAGCCCACCAATGAATGATGCCCGTGGACAGCATTTCACTTTCAGTGTAAGCAACATGCAGCCATAGAGTAGATATAGGCCTTACCAGCGAGAATTGCAAGATACACGACCAATTGATAGGCAAATTATGCATATGCACCAGTGCCCAACTACCTTTAGATTGAGTTGATGGGAAACCATAATGGTCAACCATGTCCAATCAAGAGTTAAACTCCCCTACACACTCTCTGATGACATCCGATTTCCAGTCCAATGTCCCTTCTATTCCCCATTATAATAATTTCATAGTTCACTAAACACGGCCCTGAAGATGGCAGATGTGCACAGAAGACCTGATGAGGTTTGGAATGGATCCATGCTGGAGGTTGCCACTTACAGGCTACATTCCCCTGAGCTAAACCATAATAGGCCACAAAATCTACAGTGCATGTGGCCGATATCGAAAGAGGTAGATCTAGGGTGACACTTTATTTGGAGAGTCCCCTTATAGATGGTTTATAGATGTTAAAAATCAGATTTGCAGTTAATAGTTAGAAACGCTATAGACCATTTGTGGGGGCCTCTCAAAACAGTGTGAACAGATATACTATACAGATTTCCAATTGCTTAAAAAAAATGTGAATATTTTTTCCCCAAGATCGCATAGCAGTTCAGACGTCTTTTGTCCTCGTCTTGTCCTGTATATATATATACACACACACACACAACTTTTTTCACATACATTTTATTTTTATTTTCCATCTACTCATCTTCTAAACACTCTCCTGCAACCAGCCTCACCAATTTATATTTATAAAAAATTATTATTTACCTCAGATCTGTAAGAAGCTAGCCAGAAACTCCAAGAAGCTAGCCAGAAACTAGCCAGAAGCTAGCCAGGAGCTAGCCCAGAAGCTAATCCAGAAGCTAATTAGCTTCTTTACTGGCAAATCGTTAGTATTCAGCTAACCACGGTTTGTGGTCATCAGCTATCCTTTAGCTCGAAAATCTATCGCCAGTTTTGTACGGCGCAGCGCGGCTCGGAACGGAACATACCGGACCAATTTTTCTCTCCATGTCCCTGGATTTCAACTGCTCTCTGGACATTCATACCCGGATCTCACAGCTAGCTAGCTGCTATCCGTGTGACAGTCGGCTTTCGTCGATTCCGGAGCAAACATCGATTGTTCCGGTGCTAGCCAGCTCCGTCAATCACTCCTGAGTTCCATCATTCACTCCTGGGCTGCAGTCACCTATCCGGACCCGTTTCACTGCCTACGCGGAGCCCCACCGGGCCTTCACAACTGGACTGCCGACGTTATCTACCTGAAGGAGATCCGGCTGGCTCCTCTGTCGCGACGTTACCTGAACGCCCATCTGCGGCCCGCTAACCGTTAGCTGTCTTACCGGCTGCTATCTGAATAGACAATCGGACAATTTATTTATTTTTATTATTATGTTTTCTTCTCGGGCCTCTATAACTATATCTATTGTTCTTATTTTTGTTGTTGTTGTGTGATTTGGATTAATCCCCTCTACCTCACGGAACCCCACTAATCTACTGACCGAACGCAAGAGGTGGCTAACAACAGACTCCATCCTATGCTAGCTTGCTACCGGTTGGCTTGGCTAGCTGTCTAAATCGCCGTGACCCTCAACCAACCTCTCCACTCACTGGACCCTTTTGATCACTCGACTAAGCATGCCTCTCCTTAATGTCAATATGTCTTGTCCATTGCTGTTCTGGTTAGTGTTTATTGGCTTATTTCACTGTAGAGCCTCTAGTCCTGCTCACTATACCTTATACAACCTATTAGTTCCACCACCCACACATGCAATGACATCTCCTGGTTTCAATGATGTTTCTAGAGACAATATCTCTCTCTTCATCACCCAATACCTAGGTTTACCTCCACTGTATTCACATCCTACCTTACCTTTGTCTGTACATTATACCTTGATGCTATTTTATCGCCCCCAGAAACCTCCTTTTACTCTCTGTTCCAGACGTTCTAGACGACCAATTCTTATTGCTTTTAGTCGCACCCTTATTCTACTCCTCCTATGTTCCTCTGGCGATGTAGAGGTGAATCCAGGCCCTGCAGTGCCTAGCTCCACTCCTATTCCCCAGGCGCTCTCTTTTGACGACTTCTGTAACCGTAATAGCCTTGGTTTCATGCATGTTAACATTAGAAGCCTCCTCCCTAAGTTTGTTCTATTCACTGCTTTAGCACACTCTGCCAACCCGGATGTTCTAGCTGTGTCTGAATCCTGGCTTAGGAAGACCACCAAAAATTCAGACATTTTAATTCCAAACTACAACATTTTCAGACAAGATAGAACTGCCAAAGGGGGCGGTGTTGCAATCTACTGCAAAGACAGCCTGCAGAGTTCTGTCCTACTATCCAGGTCTGTACCCAAACAATTTGAACTTCTACTTTTAAAAATCCACCTCTCTAAAAACAAGTCTCTCACCGTTGCCGCCTGCTATAGACCACCCTCTGCCCCCAGCTGTGCTCTCGACACCATATGTGAACTGATTGCCCCCCATCTATCTTCAGAGCTCGTGCTGCTAGGCGACCTAAACTGGAACATGCTTAACACCCCAGCCATCCTACAATCTAAACTTGATGCCCTCAATCTCACACAAATTATCAATGAACCTACCAGGTACCTCCCCAAAGCCTTAAACATGGGCACCCTCATAGATATCATCCTAACCAACTTCCCCTCTAAATACACCTCTGCTGTCTTCAACCAAGATCTCAGCGATCACTGCCTCATTGCCTGCATCCGTAATGGGTCAGCGGTCAAACGACCTCCTCTCATCACTGTAAAACGCTCCCTGAAACACTTCAGCGAGCAGGCCTTTCTAATCGACCTGGCCGGGGTATCCTGGAAGGATATTGACCTCATCCCGTCAGTAGAGGATGCCTGGATATTTAAAAAAAATGCCTTCCTAACCATCTTAAATAAACATGCCCCATTCAAGAAATTTAGAACCAGGAACAGATATAGCCCTTGGTTCTCCCCAGACCTGACTGCCCTTAACCAACACAAAAACATCCTATGGCGTTCTGCATTAGCATCGAACAGCCCCCGTGATATGCAGCTGTTCAGGGAAGCTAGAAACCATTATACACAGGCAGTTAGAAAAGCCAAGGCTAGCTTTTTCAAGCAGAAATTTGCTTCTTGCAACACTAACTCAAAAAAGTTCTGGGACACTGTAAAGTCCATGGAGAATAAGAACACCTCCTCCCAGCTGCCCACTGCACTGAAGATAGGAAACACTGTCACCACTGATAAATCCACCATAATTGAAAATTTCAATAAGCATTTTTCTACTGCTGGCCATGCTTTCCACCTGGCTACTCCTACCCCTGTCAACAGCACTGCACCCCCAACAGCAACTCGCCCAAGCCTTCCCCATTTCTCCTTCTCCCAAATCCATTCAGCTGATGTTCTGAAAGAGCTGCAAAATCTGGACCCCTACAAATCAGCCGGGCTAGACAATCTGGACCCTTTCTTTCTAAAATTATCTGCCGAAATTGTTGCCACCCCTATTACTAGCCTGTTCAACCTCTCTTTCGTGTCGTCTGAGATTCCCAAAGATTGGAAAGCAGCTGCGGTCATCCCCCTCTTCAAAGGGGGGGACACTCTTGACCCAAACTGCTACAGACCTATATCTATCCTACCATGCCTTTCTAAGGTCTTCGAAAGCCAAGTCAACAAACAGATTACCGACCATTTTGAATCTCACCATACCTTCTCTGCTATGCAATCTGGTTTCAGAGCTGGTCATGGGTGCACCTCAGCCACGCTCAAGGTCCTAAACGATATCTTAACCGCCATCGATAAGAAACATTACTGTGCAGCCGTATTCATTGATCTGGCCAAGGCTTTCGACTCTGTCAATCACCACATCCTCATCGGCAGACTCAACAGCCTTGGTTTCTCAAATGATTGCCTCGCCTGGTTCACCAACTACTTCTCTGATAGAGTTCAGTGTGTCAAATCGGAGGGTCTGTTGTCCGGACCTCTGGCAGTCTATGGGGGTGCCACAGGGTTCAATTCTTGGACCGACTCTCTTCTCTGTATACATCAATGAGGTCGCTCTTGCTGCTGGTGAGTCTCTGATCCACCTCTACGCAGACGACACCATTCTGTATACTTCCGGCCCTTTTTTGGACACTGTGTTAACAACCCTCCAGGCAAGCTTCAATGCCATACAACTCTCCTTCCGTGGCCTCCAATTGCTCTTAAATACAAGTAAAACTAAATGCATGCTCTTCAACCGATCGCTACCTGCACCTACCCGCCTGTCCAACATCACTACTCTGGACGGCTCTGACTTAGAATACGTGGACAACTACAAATACTTAGGTGTCTGGTTAGACTGTAAACTCTCCTTCCAGACCCATATCAAACATCTCCAATCCAAAGTTAAATCTAGAATTGGCTTCCTATTTCGCAACAAAGCATCCTTCACTCATGCTGCCAAACATACCCTTGTAAAACTGACCATCCTACCAATCCTCGACTTTGGCGATGTCATTTACAAAATAGCCTCCAATACCCTACTCAACAAATTGGATGCAGTCTATCACAGTGCAATCCGTTTTGTCACCAAAGCCCCATATACTACCCACCATTGCGACCTGTACGCTCTCGTTGGCTTCATACTCGTCGCCAAACCCACTGGCTCCATGTCATCTACAAGACCCTGCTAGGTAAAGTCCCCCCTTATCTCAGCTCGCTGGTCACCATAGCATCTCCCACCTGTAGCACACGCTCCAGCAGGTATATCTCTCTAGTCACCCCCAAAACCAATTCTTTCTTTGGCCGCCTCTCTTTCCAGTTCTCTGCTGCCAATGACTGGAACGAACTACAAAAATCTCTGAAACTGGAAACACTTATCTCCCTCACTAGCTTTAAGCACCAACTGTCAGAGCAGCTCACAGATTACTACACCTGTACATAGCCCACCTATAATTTAGCCCTATCAACTACCTCTTTCCCAACTGTATTTAATTTATTTATTTATTTTGCTCCTTTGCACCCCATTATTTTTATTTCTACTTTGCACATTCTTCCATTGCAAAACTACCATTCCAGTGTTTTACTTGCTATATTGTATTTACCTTGCCACCAAGGCCTTTTTTGCCTTTACCTCCCTTCTCACCTCATTTGCTCACATTGTATATAGACTTGTTTATACTTTATTATTGACTGTATGTTTGTTTTACTCCATGTGTAACTCTGTGTTGTTGTATCTGTCGAACTGCTTTGCTTTATCTTGGCCAGGTCGCAATTGTAAATGAGAACTTGTTCTCAACTTGCCTACCTGGTTAAATAAAGGTAAAATAAAAAAAATAAAATAAATAAAATAAAATACCTTTTCATAGTATTCAAAGTGTGCCACCATACTGGAGTTGAGGGAAGAAAAGGTGACACATGAGAAGTATAGATTCCAGCATTTCGATAGAAATACCATGGGAAGGGACGTAGTGTGGAGGGTATTGTTGAAGCATGTGACCGAGAAGTTTGGGTGCTTTTTGGACAGAGTGTAATGATCAGTAGAGATGCTAGGACCAAGTGTGAAACGAGATCTGTGTTTAAAGTGCTGGGTCAGTCCATTCCACCCAGACGTTCTGAGAGCTGTGACCTTACAGGAACATAGACAGGCGTCCCAAATTGCACCCTGTTTCATAGCTCACTACTTTTGACCAGAGCGCTACGGATCAAAAGCAGTGCACTAAATAGGGAATAGGGTGCCATTTGGGACACACCAGAGACTCGGCATCAGCTCGTCTGTCTAATGGTTATTAATGGTGGTGATTTTGCCCATTGACAATAATAAGGCCCAAGCGTAAAGGCTAAGCATTTTGTTTCAATCAACCTTCCATACAGGCACCCATTACACTAATGACTACACACAAGCAAGCAGTTAGTGTAAGTTCTATCCAGACTCTCCCCATTAACAGCAATTGGTGATTCAATGAAATGGAGGGATAAAAACAGAGGAATGTAAAATTGTCATTCACTGCAGGACAACTCTTATAGCATTGATCTCCATGTGACCCTAATACAATTGCCTAATGGATGTTTGAGGAACCAGTGTGACCCTTGTGTTGGTACGTTAATCATATAATAAACCAACTAACATTTACTACTAACAACTAAGAGAATACATTTTTTTATCTTCTCTTGCTTTTGGCCTTTTAAATTGGGGGATACTTATGGCAACTGTTAACAGGCTACCATTGTTGTTTGTTCCTCATTCATAGCCAACAACCATGGAGCCGGACCGTATCCATGGTGACCAGCAGCTTCCTGGTGAATGCGAGGTCTGTGGCGGTCAGATCGGAGCTAATATCATTTCCTGGGCTGCTGGGTCTTAGGTGCTGCTTATCTGCCCCCCCCCCCCCCCACCCCCCCAACTGTGCTTTCTCAGTCAAAGGGAGGGGCATATTGCTTCCCTCAGTCTTACATCAATCACTGTGTTATACAGTTCATAGAGTGGAGAACTGGACAGCTGCTATTCATTGGGTGAAAGGGTGTCGCTTTGTAAGGCCTGGCCAGCTGAGAAATATCTTCATGTTTTGGTGTGTGTGAAAGAGGGAGTGTGAAAGAGTAGATCAGAGAGAGAGAGGTGGCCAGAGAGACAGAAAGAAAGAGGGAGTTCATCTTTGCAACAAATTGGCACGACATCTCCAATACAAATTACAGACCTATCCTCCTGAGGGATATTTGATGAGGGATTGTTGGGGTATATCTGGCAATAAGAATGTTGATCATTATTATTCAAAATCTCCCTCACTCACCGACTGCACATGGAGATGAAAGTTGGTGTATATTCAACATGCAGACAGTATTAGAGGAACACATGTCCCCGGGGACAGCGGAGGTGTGTGGGAGATGATTGATCATGACTCAGCATTGTACCGGCTCTCTGTAAGCGTATCCATCATGTGACCTGCTGCATGCGTCCCAAACGCCACTCGATTCCCTATTTGGTACACTTCTTTTGAACAGAGGGACCTGGTCAAAAGAAGGGCAATAAATAGGGAATAGGGTGCCATTTGGGATGTAACCACTTGTCTCCGCTACGCACTTCGCCTGCTAAACAACACTCACTAGCCTGAGTCCTCACTCACTAGCACTGCAGGTCCAGTACACATTGCCAGCAATAGATAGAGAAGAGTACACTGATCTCATTACAGGGAACATTCATTGCCAGTATAACCAACTTTTTGGGAATAAATGGGAATAAATAACAGTCTTTAATAATTATGTACCCAAGAGTAAAACAGGATAACTTTTAATTCACCCGCCAGCGGGGCACATTTTCCTTCGGGTCCCCGCTACTACATTCAGGGTGGCAGCTTGAAGACCCTGACCCTTGGCACACTCCCCATCTACAAGATGATTGTGCAACTGCTGACAGAGTTGCGCTGTGCATCTGCATATCTATTACATGTGGCCCTCGTAAATAACCTGTAATGGAACTGTCATCTCACTAGTGCCATCACACATTAACTCCGCCTCAACGCCAAAAGAGCAGCAGACGAGAGCTGTGTTTAACTACGGTAAACTGTGTTTGAGTACTGCAGATTGTGGCGGCACACTGGTATCCAGTGCACGTCTGATCTAATTAGGAGTGGATTGCCATCTCGAACCTGGTGGTTAAAAACCCATTCTCGAGAATTCTTGGGTCCGTACCCAAAAACACAATACACATCTATTTGTGGTCAACTACACCCCATCCCTGTGGCCAAACCCCTCCATCGGCACGCCGCCCTCTTCCCCCAACCCCACCCCCTGACCACGTTACATAAACCACCAAGTCTTCATTGGCCACTTATTCAGCTACGTTATATATGTGGGGTTACCCATCCCAGCACTCATGTACAGGGGTTTTTCCTCTTTGATGAGGTTGCTAGAGCGTTTAAGTTACTAGTGAAAAGAGACTAAATGCTTGTTACCAGTTTGAAGAAAATACTATTGCTAACACTATAATGTCTATAGAACTTGGATGATCAACCCTCATGCAATGGTTAACCAAATCAAATCATTTTTTTTTGTCACATACACGTGTTTAGCAGATGTTATTGCGGGTGTAGCAAAATGCTTGTGTTTCTAGCTCCAACAGTGCAGTAATATTAAACAGTAATATCTAACAATTTCACAACAATACACACAAATCTCAGGTAAAGGAATGAATCATATATTTATATTGGGCGAGCAATGTCAGAGCAGCATAGACAGATACATTATAATAGTATAGAATACAATATATACATATGAGATGAGTAATAAAAAATGTAAACATTATTAAGGTGGCCACTGATTCCAAGTCTATGTATATAGGGCAGCAGCCTCTATTGTGCTAGTGATGGTCATTTAACAGCATTTAACAGTCTGACTGCCTTGAGATAGAAGCTGTTTTTCAGTCTCTCGGTCCCAGCTTTGAATGCACCTGTACTGACCTCGCCTTCTGGATGATAGCGGGGTGAACAGGCAGTAGCTCGGGTGGTTATTGTCCTTGATGATCTTTTTGGCCTTCCTGTGACATCGGGTGCTGTAGGTGTCCTGGAGGGCAGATAGTTTGCCCCCGGTGATGCTTTGGGCTAACCGCATCACCCTCTGGAGAGCCCTGCGGTTGCGGGCGGTGCAGTTGCCAGCGTTAGTCGGTATGCGAAACCAAATATGCCCGGGGGGGGGAATGAATGAGCTCACATTATGGAAATGAAAAGCTCACTTTGCTTCCAATTAATTCATTCCTCCAATGTAATTTATTGGAGATAATACTTTCAAAGCAGAATCAAAATAAGAATGCTCCTCATTTTCACATTTTGCTCTGCAGCCCGCTGTGCCTCTCAAACGCAAACACACACATAAATGCTCAAATAACCCGGTGCTCAGAGCCCCTCTTGAATGTGGAGTTTATTATTGGTGCTGGCGGAGTTGGACTGTAGCCATTAGAATTCAGCAGCAGAGACGGATGCAGCGGCAGCAGAAGACCCCAGCAGTGTATATAAGGGGGAGTACAGGGGAGCACAAACACAGCTAATGACTGTGTGTGTGTGTGTGTGTGTGTAATTGCTTACCGTATGTTTGCATATCGGTCCATATGCACTGAGCTAGGTTTCTTGGGGTAACAATGTGATTAGGAAGTTGGGATGGCATTTGCGACTAGATCATACAACGGTTTGGACTTAACACATAGGCCTACTTTAGATTGTCTATCCGCCCTTCATCTCAGATATCTTCCTCATTCCTTTTTTGTGTGACTTGAAAATTATTACACGCGACAAACGTGGTCAAATGATGGTGCCTGCCGTTGTTCTTGGTCTGCAGTGTTACATTTGAATCACCCTCGGTAGATGCTATATAGATTTCTAATCGACCTGTGACTCGTCAGACTGTGAAGCAAATGATAAAGCAGTGTTTCTTAACTTATTTTTATACCCGGGAATAGGGTTGGACATTTACAATTATTTCACTATTTGAATAATATATTTTTGGGGATATTTGGATATCTAGCGTGACTCAGGAGAGAGCCGGTGCGCTGCGTTCTGCTTGTTTCAGCAGAAGGTGGGGGGCAATAAGGGCCTTCTTTGCAATCAAAAGGAACATAAAACTCAACATCCCAATTAGGGTCTGGCTAAAAATACTTCAATCAGTTATCGAACCCATTGCCCTCTATGGTTGTGAGGTCTGGGATCAACTCCCCAACCAAGAACTCACAAAATGAGGCAAACACCCAATTGAGACATATAGTGGAAATGACAAGCTTATTTTATAATACTTTTATTGCATCAAATGGTTGTTTTATGCGATAGAATAGAGGGTTCGTATAACTCTCTTGTGTCTGTGTGAACTGAAATTGGGCCTCTGGGAGATAATGCTGACAGGAGATTTACGATGCAGAGCATGAGTTAATGTTTCTGTTCTAAACGGTACCAGGGAGACATGGCTCCTTGTGACCCATTCCATACATCTGTTGTGTGTTATGTAGACTGAAGGAGGATGCACTTTGCTATAAAATACTGTGCTTCAAACCAGCTGGTTGAGTTCTCAGTGATCACCTCCAGCGGTGATTAACAACCAGCTCCATTACTGCAGTAAACCATCTGGTTCAGTTCTCAGTGATCACCTCCAGCGGTGATTAACAACCAGCTCCATTACTGCAGTAAACCAGCTGGTTGAGTTCTCAGTGATCACCTCCAGGGGTGATTAACAACCAGCTCCATTACTGCAGTAAACCAGCTGGTTGAGTTCTCAGTGATCACCTCCAGCGGTGATTAACAACCAGCTCCATTACTGCAGTAAACCAGCTGGTTGAGTTCTCAGTGATCACCTCCAGGGGTGATTAACAACCAGCTCCATTACTGCAGTAAACCAGCTGGTTAAGTTCTCAGTGATCACCTCCAGGGGTGATTAACAACCAGCTCCATTACTGCAGTAAACCAGCTGGTTGAGTTCTCAGTGATCACCTCCAGCGGTGATTAACAACCAGCTCCATTACTGCAGTAAACCAGCTGGTTGAGTTCTCAGTGATCACCTCCAGGGGTGATTACCGACCAGCTCCATTACTGCAGTAGTTAAATAATAAAGTTTGATTGTTTTGAAGAAATCTAAAAGTCTCTCCTTTTGATTACAATAATTCCACCACAGACACTGCGTGCAGAACTCTGTTAAAATATACTTTGCGTACAACGCAAAACCTCAAACAATGAATGCAGAGCAGAATTAGGACTGTTAGATATCAAAATCCAGAATCCAGCAAAGAGATGTTAAATTCTACAACCATGCCCACACATTCCACCACAAAGCCCTCACCTACAGAGAGAGGATCCTAGAGTGTCCTCAGCCAGCTGGTTCTGGGGCTCTGTTCACAAACACAAACAGACCCCTCAGAGTCCCAGGACAGAAACCCATTTAGACCCAACCAAATTATGAGAAAGCAAAAAGATAACTATTTGACACACTGGAAATAATCAACCAAAAAACAGAATAAATTGGAATGCTATCTGGCTCTAAACAGAGAGTACACAGTGGCAGAATACCTGACCACTGTGACTGACCCAAAATTAAGAAAAATCATATGAAGACTCAATGAGAATAGCCTGCTATTGAGAGAGGCCGCCATAGTCTGTCTTCTCTTGAGAGCCATGTCTGCCTATGTGCACACTGCCCACAAAATGAGGTGGAAACTGAGCTACACTTCCTAAACTCCTGCAAAATGTATGACCATATTAGAGAAAAATATTTCCCTCAGATTAGACCCACAAAGAATTCGAAAACAAATTACATTTTTTATAAACTCCCCCTCCTATTAGGTGAAATACCACAGTGTGCCATCAAGGCAGCAAGATTTGTGACCTGTTGCCACAAGAAAATGGCAACCAGTGAAGAACAAACACCGTTGTAAATACAACCCATATGTTTTTTTTATTTTCCTTTCATACTTTAACTATTTGCACATTGTTACAATACAGCACATAGCCATAATATGACATTTGAAATGTATCTATACATTAGAACGTTTTGTGAGCGTAATGTTTACTGTTCATTTCTGATTTGTTTATCTACTTTACTTGCTTTGGCAATGTAAACATATGTTTGCCAATAATGCCATGCCAATAATGCCCTTTGGATTGAATTGAGTGAGAAAGTAGTCAAAGCGACTCGAGCTAATTAGACAAACGTGTTGCTGCCATAGGTTATCATCATACCATCTGGCAGTGCCTGTCTTCACTGTATCAAATCGTTGTAAAGAAGCTAGCTAAAGTAGCAAGGCTAAATGAGGCCCTTTTGCTGCGCTCCCCGTCCATGTCACCAACAACTCCATTCATATTAAACTACAGCACACATGTTTGCTGATCATTGTAGCCTACTCTTTCTCATTTAGCCAACTTCATTCCGTAATTTTAATTCCATTTCGCATTCATTTGAGATTTCCCACCTCACATGGAGCCTCTGACTGTAGCGCCGCTGTGATTGACTGACAATAACAACAAGCTATACATGTTAAACGGATTTGTAGGCTAGGCCACTTTTGTGTGGTGCGCACTCATAAAAACTGTTATAAAACTGTTGTCTTTTTAACATTTGGAAAGTAATGGTCTATTCTTGTAGGCTATGTAGCAATGTCACATAGATAATCAAATACTAATGTTCGTTCAAATAGTCAAATATTTGTCCTTGAGGACCACTTCCATTAAAGTTAACACTTAAGAACTGAATAAAATTGGTGTCAGCTCACCATCTGTGGCCAGGGACCAGTTAGCAACATCTCTGGCCGGTGTTGGTCCCCGCACTGCTATACACAGTGCTGGATTAAGGCACGCGCTGTCAACAGCGTTTTACAGGCATTTCTAATTTGGTGGGAATTGCATACCAGTTTCTCCATAAAACAAAGTAGCCTATAGCAACCCCAGATTCACACAGCAAGACAAAAAAGGTTGTTCAAAGTGGAATGAAGGCGGGATTGACATTGATTAGCAATTGAGTGTGGGAATTAATTTCCTGATTCTCGTTTTGTTCAAATTCATTTGCCGCAAATCTGTGAGTGACATTGGCTGGTTGTTCGAGATTGCGTAGATTGAAAATGCACCAGCCGGAATGCGCATGATGCGCTGTTCCACATTGTCAAATGAGGGTTTGTAAGGTCATGAAAAGGTCATTGTTAATACAATTCATGAAGGCACACTTTAAAATAATATCAATCACTTACAAACCTACATATCAGCTATTATCGTAATAGCCTTCAGTGCGTGTCTGTGTGCGCTGTTGCTGGTGTAGCGGGAGCGACATTTCAGCTGCAGGCATAAATTTATGTCAGACAAAACACTAACTAGATAGTCAATTCAAAACATAACGTGTAGCTTGTTATCTCGCTAGTTAACGATAGCCAACTAAGCATTAATGTCGCTGTCGCCTTTCCACGGGTACTGTAGATAGCCTAAATAAATCCGCACCGTTGGAAAACTGGGATTCCCCTCTATTAAACAGTAGCCATGTTAAACATTGTCGCAATTACAAATATTCTAAGGATAGCCTAATTGACAAATAACTTGCTGTGCATAGACCTCCCCTGAAACATTAATATTTGAGCCTTATATAAAAAATAAAAATAAATCTAGTTAGATACCTTGCTTTGAAGTAGCCTACCTAATCCATTTCATCTCTGATTCATTGATTGAGGAAATCATTTTATAAAGACAAAAGTATTTGGTTGTAAAGTTACAATATTTCACATCAAGGGTGGCAACCATCCTCCAGGATAGCTACTGGGTGTGCAGGCTTTTGTTCCAGCCCTGGTCTAACCACATTGTAGGCTAAACATCAGCTGCTCAACAGGACCATGATTAGCAGATTTGCCTGTTTCAGATCAAAAGCCAAGCCTTCACACCCAGGATCTCTCCAGGTGGAGGGTTGACCACATGTTAACAACATGTGACCAACAGTGCAGTTCTACTTTGTGGGAGGTTAAGTGCCTTGATCAAGGGCACAACAGCAGGAGATGGTAGGCCTACATGGGATCAGACACAACAGCTTTTCAGTGTCAATAATGCTTACTTTTTCCATGTAGGCTATAATAAGAGTCATTAGAATTTAGTTAGAAGTCATTGAGAAGTCATGGGAAATGTGAATAAACCCTTAACAGTGAATAATCGGAGTTCTCTATAGAATAATGTAATTTGTCAATTTCGGGGGAACTAGTTTAATGGACCGTCAAGCACTGGCTATACAGCATTATAACATGATGCTAGTCTGGGCATATTGCTGCACGTTTCAAGGGCTAATCTTGTTTCTGTGTATTCCACCCCCCTTTGAGCTGCAATGGGGCATAATCCTGAAGGCAGCCTACGTTCTACCTGCTAAGGCCTTCTAAATGACCAGGTCTCTTCCGGGACCGCTGGAGCAGGGCTCATTAACACTCAGTTGGTAGAGCATGGCGCTTGCCATGCCAGGATTGTGGGTTCGATTCCCATAGGGGACCAGTACGAAAAAGTAAAAGAAAATGTATGCACTCTCTACTGTAAGTCGCTCTGGATAAGTGTACATGAAGGAACCGTTTTAAGAGGCTAATGGATTCCAATGCCTCGCCGTTGATTCCAAAATGGAGGACGGAAGAGGTCGTGGCAGGGGCAGCACCTCGGTAGAAGAAGACATGCTGTTTGGATCATTTCCCCCGTGTCCTCTGACAGTGATCGTTTTGACAAGGGGAACATTTTTAGATGCAGCGGTGCAGAGGAGTGAGCGGGTGGTGGTTCCTGATGAGGCAGAGAGTAGTTTAGTCATAGTGGAAACACGTCGTCAACTTGGCTCACTCACGGCTTGATGCGGACGAGAGTTTTGGCGCTCCACCACCTGTTGTTTTATTTATTGTTTTCCCGTAATTATTCCAGGATGATTCACCCTCTCGCTGAGTACACCTCGCCACGGTGTAGGCCCGCTGTAATGCATTATTGGAAGTGATGCGCCTCAGAGTGCAGGAAGACCGGAGAGAGCATAAATAAAAGAGGGGAACGAGTGAGTAAAGGGATGAATCAGTGGGTCATGGTTGGGGAGTTAGTAGTTCTGTCAGACGTGATGGACGCTCAGGGAGGTGATGGGTGAAGTCAGCCTTGGCCTGAGGGCAGGGGAGCCAGTGAGATCACAGTGTGTGACTCTTCCTTTTTACATCCTGACCACCTCTTCACGCTTATGTTGAGTACTTTGGGTCTACATCATTTGGCACAAACAGGAGAAAAGTTTTTGAAATTGTAAACAACAAGGTATGGTCTATGCGACAGGTTGCTGTCCACGGTACTTCCTCTATTTCAAAAGGTTTTCTGTCATTTGTGTGTGATTTTACCCCAATGTGTGGCCATATTTGGTTGGCCAGCACCTGGGTCACATTTAATAAGCATTTTACAACCAGTTTGAACCTGACAATGGAAAGAGGGAACACAGTAGACCAAAAGGTCAAATAAAGATTCTACAAATCAAAATTCCACAAAACAAGCTTTCTGATTATTTTAGATATCGAGGAAGGAGCGATCGACTGTGCACACATTCCTCATAGTGTTAGCGAAAACATATGCAATTGTTTTAAGATGGTCATACCAAGGATCATTTAGCTACAGTATATATCATTTAGCTATATATCATTTAGCAATATAATATAATATAATATATAAATAAACAATTATTTGATGAATTTGGCTTTACTGCTATTACCCCATAGAAACACATTGAATAACAGTTTAATACATGGAAAAACAGTCAAAAACTGTTCGGACGCTACAGATGTTTTTTTGGGATGTCTCATGGTCTGACAAAACATGTAAAAAAACATGTCTCTATCGTAAACATTTTGATCGGTATGTTTGCATTATGCTAATTATATTTCAATGCACGATTTCCCGTGAAAGTCAGAAGTATGCATGCTTTGCTTAAGCATCTCAAGATAAGACGTGTCCCAAAATTCATATGACAGCTAGACATAGAAGTAACACTGCTGCTGAACGATGGCACGTTCTGTGTGAAGCTCAGCGTGCTCGTTGTACTTCATGGCCTGTTCGGGTCTTTTGTTCACAGCTCAATCGAAAGCACTGCACTGTAACAGTGTATCAATATCAAGCCTAATGCAATTAGGAAACACAATTGGGTCAAATAGCTATGGTAACAGGTCTAATTGAATCGGTGTCAGTTTCTCAGTGCAGGGCCATCCGCTAGTGGGGATGCAGGATCAAAATCAATATGCTCTGCTTGCGTCAATGGCACAGGCTAATTTCGTTGCATTTTTCTAGTATCATTAGCGCTCAGGCTAACCCCTGTGTGTTGCGTGTGTGTGTGCGGGGGTGGGAGCATGTTAAATGGTTACTGCATCGTGTGTGTGTATGCAATGGTTAGTTCACTGCATGTGTGTGTGTGTGTGTGTATAATGGTTAGTTTACTGCGTGTGTGTGTGTCTGCATCAGTCCAGGGTTTTTGGAGGCTCAGTATTTTCAATTTGGGGGTCATGAGGGACACAGGGGTCACTTTACTTTCACCATATACATGGCTGCTTCAACTCACTAGGACCTGCACCTGGTTGAGGAGGGGGCGGATGAAATGTCTGAGGGAGAGAAAGGGTAGGAATGTTTATTCATGCATTAACTGGGACTTGAAAAGCGCCAAATCATCGGAACGGAACTGGCTAACCCGAATCCATATCTCAGGCACTAACAATGTAATTACACAACATACAGTATTGAGAGTACCTTTAGAAGAATGTGAAAACAAAACAAAAGCCAATGAATGGAAATGAAAAGCTAATCTCAATGTCTATTTATGTTTTGTTTTGTTCCTCTCACAGGGATTTGGCACAAACAAGCTTATTTCATTCCAGTCTTTTGGTTAATGAGTTCACTTAATGAGAACATCGGTGGGAGAGGAATTGTTCTTCCAATTAACAAACAATTAAGTGTGTGTTGCCTCGGGGATTTCTGGGAGGATGTGCAGGGGCAGAGGTCTAATGCGTGACAAACAACACGACAACAGGAGGTGAGACTGCATTCTGCAATTGCTTTCCAATGAAATTAGTTCTAACCAGCTGCTTAGTCATGTGAGCAAAAGGCAAGTTGCCAGATAACGACTCAAACAACTGGACCTCAGGTAGAATATAGTAAATTCTAGTAGGGACTTTGGTAATTTAGTTATGTTTTAGGTCAGGTTTTATTCCCATGTAAACAAAAATACATAAAAAATGTCACTTTTCAATCTGGCAACACATTTTTTAAATTGTACATTCTGGCAACCAAAACGTCTGGCCTCTGTCCTTACCTTAGCGATGTCTCCATGGTTACCCAGGTTTGATTTGGGATGTACCACCTCTGGGGTGGAGGTGGTGGTGGGGTTGGGTGTCCAGCCCTGGTTCCAGTCACTACAGCACAGCAATGGGTTCTTACTCTGCAGAGCCGCAAACGGGATTGCCTTCTGGCCCCCCTGGAGAAACACGACCACAAAACATTCGACAATTCCTTTTTTAACCCCAGTTGCATTATACATTAGCCTGGTTCCGGGTCTGTTTTTTTTTGGCTTAAAAAAAAAAAAAAAAACGTGTATCA
Organism: Oncorhynchus mykiss; assembly: GCF_013265735.2. Classification (NCBI taxonomy): domain Eukaryota; kingdom Metazoa; phylum Chordata; class Actinopteri; order Salmoniformes; family Salmonidae; genus Oncorhynchus; species Oncorhynchus mykiss. The sequence goes on along the minus strand of NC_048569.1, from coordinate 55,880,342 downwards.
ATTAGGAAAGATTTGAATAATATTCCACCGATGAGGCCACTAGAGGGCAGTTTTTTTTTTCGAACAATTGTGAAAATCAAAACAGATCTAAAGCTGAAAAAGCCTCAAAATGTTTTAATTGATAAGGATTCCCATTGGCTGATGCCCATGGCAAACCGCTTGTCTTACTGGGGTCCGACACAAAACAAAAAAGTAATTACAGACAAAATACTTCACGGTTGACATGCACTTGAAACACTGCAAACTTAAATGCACGACAACAAAACCCATGTCTGTTAATAACCAGCCTCCAGCCAAGCCCCAGGCCTCTACACAGTACAGTGTCCATAAGGGGAGGATGATGCTCTCCCTCCTTCTCCCCCCCCCCCCCTCTCTCTCTCTGTGGGTGGGGAGGGAGTGTGGCAGTAATTCACTTAGGGAGGAGCTGGAGAGCTAAAGCTGGAGCGGGGCCGCTGCTACCATCTCTGGGGCTGCTCTGCCTGAGCCTCCTCTACTCTGATAAGGGCTGTTATGTGGACAGTGTTGGAGGAAGAGGAGGAGAGAATGCTATAGTTATTGAGAGAGAGGGGGATAGATGGAGAGTTGTCTGTGTGTTTGTGTGTGTGTCAGTCTGTGTGTGTGTGTGTGTGTGTGTGTGTGCTTGAGAGAGAGACGAGTTGTTCTGTACCGCGTGTGAGTGGGAAGGGGAGCTCTTAGGCTGGGGTTGGATGATGGCGTGGTGGGGAGTGGTGCTGGTGGTGGCGTCGGGGCAAGGCTCCAGGGTGGGGTCTTCGTCCTCTATTTCCATCCCCTCGTCGAACACGCCTTCGCCCAGAAGCCTTCGCCCAGGGGCATGATGGATGGGCATGATGGATGTTCATGACCATCATCCAGTGGTTGCCCTCGTCGCCCGCCACTGTCCACGGGTAAAGTGTGTCGCTTGGGGCGCCCACGGAAGCTCAGGAAGCCGCTCTGGACCACTGGCAGCTCCTTCCTAAACACCCCTGAGGGTCAACCGAGGGTCGAAAGGTCAGAGCAACAGGGAAATGGACAGCGATTGCGGCACATCGGAAAGAAGAGCTACTTTGCAATTTGAAAGACGCTCAATGATTAGGATTATTTATTAGCCATTCGTTAGGATGCAGGCATTCACACGGGAAAGTGATTATTTGTCTGTGTAAAAGGAAACAGGGGACATGGAACGTAAATCCTTCATGACCTTGTATTCTGCAGGGAGATCATGGCTGGATATTCACTCGCTGTTTTGAGCTACAACCTATAGGGGGATCTCCATGTGTTAGAAAGTCTTAGTCTTTCTGAATGATAGACTTGGCTCTTGGGTGAGGTTGGAGACTGAGTGGACTGACCTGGTGGAGCTTGGGCTTCAGTCGTGGACTGACCGTGCCCGCAAGCCCATTCTCCAGAATACGCTGCCTAAGCTCCTCCTCCACCTGCACAGGCCAATCAAAGCAGGCAATACATGACAAGAGGGAGGGGCTACATTACATTTGTTACCACTCTTTCCTACAGCTATTCAGAAGTTCTTTCGATTCGCGTCTCTAAAAATCGTGACATAATTTGCTCTCCAAAGCTTAGTAAACACAGACACCAATTACAGCATTTGTATGTTTTGTCTATGTTATAGACCTGAATGTTACATTGGAGTGCTTTGCACCCAATCAAAAACAAGCTTAAGGGGGGAAACTATTTATACGTTGTTGAAAACACATCACAGAGGTAAAGGCAGCAGCACACACATCCTGATGACACGCTTCTGAAACGGTTGTCTGTTCTGGCTGGGCTCAGGCTCAGATTGGCTCCATTGGCTCTGAGCCCTGGTGCCTCTCTATGCCGTCAGGGACTGCAGCCTCGGGGAGTGGTGCCACATGATTCTGAGTACTGGACACTATGGTGGGGTTTTCTACCGGGACTGGATTTCATACACGGACAGGTCAATACAGAAAAACATTTCCGTCATGACAAGGGAGAGATGACTAGTTTGAATATAATGCACCTATGATGAAGAGACTACTCCGACTAAACCATTCAATATTACACTCGACATTTTACTGAAAATAGCGTGATGAAATTGTGAACCAAAACACTTCAGAGGTAGTCGCAAAGTGTTCGCCACGGGTGCGTTTGATGGGCATGTGCTTTGCAGGATGCTTTGAATGGATACATGCAATGTGCAGTGTACTTGAGTAGAAATTCAATCAATTCAATTCTATAATCTGCCAACCAACCTGAGTTTGTCTGTTTGTCTGTCATCGGCCTTACTACTGGAACCGTTGGGAATGTCTATTTCGGTGAGAAGAGTCGTTTTTTTGGTCCGGTCCTCATCAGTGGCGCCACCTCCACCCGCCTGAGGGACAGCAGGGAGCCCATCTGGCTCTGTGTGACCGCCACCAGGCCGTTGGCCGCTGCCAGCATCTCGGCGGTGGAGTAGAAGCCGTAGTTGGTAACACGTAAAGGGAAGTCATAGCGGAGGGCAAAGGTGGTCTCCAGCTCGGACAGGCCCACGGCCCCTTGGGAGAGCAGCTGGCGGAGTTGGGCAGGCAGGGCCGAGCCAGGGCAGGACCATGGGGCTGTGCTGCTGGTAGCATGGGGAGAAGAAGCCCACACCAACACGCCAGGGCCTTGTTGGCGTTGTGCTGCCTGGCCACCAACTCCACGATGCCTCTGGTGGTGTCGTCCGCCACCACTGCAGAATGGGGAGAGAGAGATAGGTTGGTCTGCTGAGTTTAGAAGGGAACGGAACGGAATTGACATCTGTGTTGTACAACGATCTCTGTGCTCAGCTTCTCAGACTCCTCATACTGCATACTACACTCAAGGAAGAACCAAAAATGTTAACTCCATAAACATGAAAACAATCGCATGATATGTGCCAAAACATTATAACTTCATAAGCCAAAGATGGGACTCCTGCTCAGTATTACTCATCCTTCAACACCAAGTTTCAATCTCCCAAACAGTCAATGTACACCACGTCAGGCATCTCCCGGATCAGGTCCAGCACTTTGCGGAAGCCAAGGGTCCTCAGGGGAACAGGGTGGCCCAGAATGTTGACGTAGTCCCGACTCAGCTGATCTGGGGTCAGGCCCTGCTTGGCTGAGATGAGCAGGGAGCGCACATCATTCTTTAGGCACGAGAGCAGCTGCTCTTGGGTCATTCTGTCAACTGTCGGACAGAGAGCGGGGGAGGGAGAGAGAGAGAGAGGAGGGTATGAGAGTAAATAAGTGGGGAGTGGGGTGTTGGAATGCAATATTCTGAATGTTTCTTGAATGTTTGAATATTTAAGTGAATGTCTATCCCATTTAAAAGTAACCAATGCATTTTCTCAACAATGACACTTGGAAATGTGCAAAGAATCCACCCCCACTGTCCACCATTGGACCCAGAGCCATCTAAATATATGGCTCGAACTGTACCTAATTAGGCCTACAACAGGTGCAATTTGACTTAGAGAAAAAAACGGAATAATGCATCTGAACAACCCACTGGGCACACACTGGTTGAATCAACGTTGTTTCCAGGTCATTTCAAAGAAATGAACTATAGCAGCAGCATAGCACCTCTCTCCATTAAATGTAGGCGGTTGACGTCAACAACCCTAATCAAATATTCCAAAAAAGTATTCAAATAACGAGATGTATCCACCAATCCAGAGAGAGGAATAGGCGAGAGCTTAATAGCCCGCCGTTCCCGCTCTGTGGACAACAAATCCCAGTGTTAGGGTGGAGACATAGGTCTCTCACCATTATATCCAAAATCTCTGACAGGAGCTAGCTACATTCGTCTGAGGCGAAGCTAATCATTGCACAAGTCATACAGTTGTTAAGATAGCTAGCTGCTTAGGCACCTATTTATTTTGTCTTCAAAACCCATTTGGCTTGTTCACATCCAATTACTAGTCTCAAAGCATGTTTTGTTCAAAAACTATGCAACAGAAAGAAAAAGAGAATGGCTTTTACACACTTCAGTCAGACCCATTTTCTCGTAAAAGACAGCCACTGCACGCGCAAGCATGGCGACAGAATACGCATCTTTGTCTGTGAATTGATTATAAACTGGGTGGTTCGAGCCCTGAATGCTGACTGGCTGAAATCCGTGATATATCAGACCGTAAACCACGGATATGACAAGACATTTATATTTACTGTTCTAATTATACCACAACCCCTCGTGCCTTATTGCTTAATGGACCCTCTTCTGGCCAGGGCAGTGATCCAGGGAAGTTACTGGAAGGGATCAAAAGTGATTACACACAATTACAACAATTGATACGAAAATTTATAAAATTATTATAATACAACAATTAATACAAACCCATAAAATGGTGTGAGATTCCTTAAAAGCTTTAGCAATAATAATAAATAGTATTTAATAATAATTTAATAAACATCTGAAATGCAGACTATTCAGTCATCTTCTAATTATATCTAATAATGTCTAATCAACTGAAATACTTTGTTTCTTGCAGGCCTAGCCAGGCCTTATGAGAAAAACTGCAGCAAGGAAAATGTAGGTCAAATGGTTCATTTACAGTCTAATTAAATTGTGTCTGGGAGGATGTGTGTCTTTCCTGTACAGAAAAATATGGGGAAACTGACTGATCAGCTTTTTGGAAAAGAGACAAACATCTGAGTCTGCACATTCCCAACAGTGACTCCCCAAGCACACAGATCTACAAGGTTGTCTTATTTCCAATGACAATCCTCACATATTCATCTCACATTACTGGCTATGATGTCAACAGGACAAAAACGACAACTTATATTTCAAATGCCTTTCCAAAAGATGACAGTTTTTCTATCTATGTCATGTTAATAGGGTTTCAAGTTATAGGCCTACACTGTGTGTGTGTGTGTGTGTGTGTGTGTGTGTGTGTGTGTGTGTGTGTGTGTGTGTGTGTGTGTGTGTGTGTGTGTGTGTGTGTGTGTGTGTGTGCATGCGAGAGCCGGCGCCAGTAGGGAGGAAGGATAAACAGCAAAAGACAGCGGCTGAGGAAGAGAAGGGCAGTTGAAACCACCACTAGCTTTGGGTTGGATGCTTCTTCTCATCACAGAGATTCCAAGAGGGATGGAGAAACGTCCGGAGTCAGCTTCCCCTCGCCGCACTCCGCGAGCAGGGAGGGTGGCTAAAAGAGAACATTCTAGGTCTCCGACTTCCAGGGGCCGCCATCACAAGGGCACCAAGACAGTGAGGCTCCCTGAGGAACATGAGAAGAGAGAGGGGCCAAAAAGGGATACCCGGGAGGCAGAGACCAACGAAGAGGCGGATAAAGAGATAGACAGGCCAGTCAAGTCCACGTCTACTGTTGTGGATGTGGATAATGTGAGAGAGAAAGAGAGGGGAGAGGAGAACGAGGAGTTCATGGCGCTACTAGAGAGTGAATGGCAGGAGGAAGGTAAAACATGTTTCTAAACATCAATATTTGGACCCCTATTCGCAAAGCATCGTAGAGTAGGAATACGGGTCTAGGAACAGTTTTACCTTTTCAGTCATAATGAATAAGAGAGAGGGGGGGGGGGTCTCTCCTACTCTGAGACTCTTTTGAATATGGGACCTGGTCTTTGATTTTAAATGATGATATCTTTGATATTTGTCATCACCAGGCGTGAAGCCGAGGAGTCTTGGAGTGTGTGAGTGGCTACTCATGGTGTTGGCTCTAACCCTGGTCATTCTGTTCTTTCCCATCTCCATCTGGTTCTGTGTGAAGGTAAGGATGTTCTACCTCCATTACATAGACAACACAGAACGAAAGGGGATGCCTAGTCAGTTGCACAACTGAATTTGTTTTCAGCATTTAACCCAACCCCTCTGAATCAGAGAGGTGCGGGGGGCTGCCTTAATTGACATCCATGTCATCGGTGCCTGGGGAGCAGTTGTTGTTGAGGGTTAACTGCCTTGATCAAGGGCAGAATGGTTCAGGGATTCGAACCAGTGACCTTTTGGTTACTGGCCCAACTCTCTTAATCGCTAGGCTACCTGCCACTCACATGACACAGTATAACAACGTGATGATGACTGTGTAAAAAATGTTCAAGCAATATTGCAGAGTTGGACATCACTCACCAAATGGTAGATTTCTATAGTGTAGAATGAAGGCACAGTATCTGGTGAATGACGACATTTACAAGGATTTAGCACCCCCATTTTTTTTGGTAAGAATAGTATCAACTTTGGAGTGAAAATGTGTGATCTGTTATGTTTCATTGAACGACACAGTGGGCTGTCTGTCTGTGTGTTATTCCGTTATGGCAAAGTCTTGATTGACAGCTCGTCACTATGTTGACTGACAGGTTGTGAGGGAGCATGAAAGAGCTGTGATCTTCAGACTGGGTCACCTACTGCGAGGGAGACCCAGGGGACCAGGTTTGTGCTTGTTATTGTATTACTTGAGGACTCGTTCGATGAGTCATTCATAGTGTTTAAAGCGTAATGGGATTGTCTTAGGGACACATAGGGGGTTACTCATAAAATGGTATGACAGGAAAATGTCACGTCTGGCACGTTTTTTCAAACATGAAAGAATTGTCTTGGGCTAGGTACGAGGCATGCATCAAACAATCTCAGAACTTCTGAAATGGATTTGAAAAGGCAATTGGTAACATTTTACACAGCGCAAGTCCTGTGAACAAGCCCTGTAGCCCACATGCTTATCAAACTGTGCGTGTCCATGACACCGTGTGTAAAAAAATATCCTCCAATCTCTCTCTACTGTATGTCCATTCGGGACCAAGGTCTACTTTTCTACCTCCCACTACTCGATGTTTTCCAGAAAGTGGACATCCGTCTAAAAATGCTCAAGGTCCCAGCTCACACGGTACGGTAACTCCTCTGACAGCCTACAGAAAAAACTACAATCTATTCAATCAAATATTCCCCCCAAAATTCCTCTGAGCATGAATCTTTTACTGCTGCAATGTGTGTGTTTCTTCCTCTGTGTGTGTGTGTGTGTGTGTGTGTGTGTGTGTGTGTGTGTGTGTGTGTGTGTGTGTGTGTGTGTGTGTGTGTGTGCGTGCGTGCGTGCGTGCGTGCGTGCATGCGTGCGCGTGTGTCCAGGTGGTGACCAAGGATCTGGTGAGCACGGAGCTGAGCGCGGTGTGTTACTACCGTATAGAGAATGTGGCTCTGTGCAGCACGGCCCTGTCGGGTGTGAGTGCCGTGCTGCAGGCCCTGGTACAGGTGGCAGACAGAGATGTTCTTGCCCACCACAACTTCACCCACATCCTGCTGGACAGGAAGAGAATCGCCCAGGAGATCCAGGTACCTAACCTGTTGTACAGTATTTGTAATGGTCTGTATATTGACAAGACCTGGGTTCAAATGCTATTTGAATTTGTCTTTGCTCTAACCTAGAATGCCAAATGGGTAGGGTTTGGACTATCTAATTGTTCCATTAAGTCAGGCAAGCTCAATCAAGCACAGACAAAGTATTTTAAATTATTTCCAATATTATTTGAACCCAGGTGGGATATTGATATTTGATATTGACAATGGTTATTTGTGGAATTTGGTATTGAGCGGCGTAAAATCACATGGATTGTCCAGGAATTTTTGTGAGTGAATGGATGGTGGAGTATGAATCATTCTGCTCTTTACATCTCAATCTACAGGTGGCTATCGATTCTGTAGCTTGTCAGTGGGGGATCAAGGTGGAGAGAGCAGAAATGTAAGACTTTCATCGGTGGCTCATTTACATACAGGCATTTGTAACATTTCCGAAACAAGACGAGGCAACGAGTGTCGTAAGCGAATGTTTAAAGAACACGGTACATGTTGGAATGGTCAACTTGTGTCTTCACCTGCTGACGTGTGTGTGTGCTTTTCACTGTGTTCATTTCAGAGAGGATCTTTCTCTCCCCATTGAGCTGCAGCAAAGCCTAGCGGCAGAGGCTGAGGCTAAGAGACAAGCCCAAATCAAGGTATGTCATCAGTTTTTTTGGTGTGTATGTGTACAATGGGAAAGGGGGGATACCTAGTCAGTTGTACAACTGAATGTATTCAACTGAAATGTGTCTTCTGTATTTAACCCATTCAAGCCTACACACACACACACACACACACACACGTATATGTGTGTGCGCGTGCGTTGGCAGGAACGCATGTCAGAAGGAAGGTAGGATAAACAGCAAAAGCGAAACAACAAGCGTTGCCAACTTGGGACCCTTGACCTCTAACCCTAGGCTCCCCTCCTCCCTGTTCTGCAGGTGATTGCAGCAGAGGGAGAGAGGGCAGCCTGCGAGGCTCTGAAGGCATCTCTGGACTCCCTCTCTGGTTCCCCGGCCGCCATCCACCTCCGTCTCCTCCAGCTGCTACACACCCTCCGCACCGAACGCCCAGCACTGGTCCTCACCCTCCCCTCGAACCTCCTCACCCTGCCCTGTGACCCCTCACCCTTAACCTTACCCGCCCCAGCTCCAAACCTGGCTCCAGCCAGTCCCATCCCAAAAGGGGGAGAAACCAAAGAGGAGCGGAAGACTGACTCGCCGATGATGTAGTAGACAGAGAGAAAGGGAAGCATCTTAATTCGGGTGCCTCTCAATTGTCTGAAGTGGCTGCACTGGTCTAAAGAGCTGTGTGGTGGGTACCAGGGAACCTGATTCTGCCACTCCAGTTCTTTCCTATCAGTGCTGATGAAGTGAAGGAAGCAGAGGAGGCCACTTGAGATTATTGATATGCACCCCTCATATCAGATTGAAGAAGTGTGTAAATCTTATTCGGTGATTGTTTCGTTTTTTCGTCTGTAAAGTAATGTTAGTCAGTATAGAGATGAGTGTTTTTATTGTATCATTTATACAATAAACTGATGACACACACCACCTAAATTTAGACAGTGTGAGGGTAAATAGGGTCCATAATAAATCAATAATAATGATAATAATATTGTTTAAAAAAAGGAACCATACAGCATGTTTCACACCATTTAAATGTTTGTATTTTTATTTCAACCTTTAACTTGGCAAGTCAGTTAAGAACAAATTGTGACAAATTCTTACCAGTAAGCCTGTAGGACATGATTGCTTAACAAATAGCATGCAAATGACAGAACAACAACAAAAAATACAAATGATTAAATACTGTTGAATGCCCAGACATGTGCTCCTCAGACTTCACTGTGCATTCATTTGTCAAATACAGGGGAGCCGAGTTCCCATTACCTCTAAAACTACTGTACTGTTTTCAAGGTTCAGTGTTTCTTGGGCTTGGTGTGTTTGGGGCTAGTCTCAGGCCTCTGACTCACTGTTTTGGGTTCAGGGGTTGACACATTTGACTTAAAAAAAACACTGCCACAGACTTCTTGCTCACTGCAATGCAAATTGTATAGATGAGTGTCCAAATCCCAAATCCAACAGTGTTGTCCTACAGATGTAGGATCTTAATTTGATCAGCCTGCTGCAGGAGAACCTTCCTGCAAAGCAGGAGACTTAAAACGTGTAGTGTATTTGAGGTTTAAAAAGGCTGAAGTTTGTCATTTCCACGTTGAAATTCAAGACATCATTTCCCCTTGTGTCAAATGTATCAACCCTACAAAAATGTCCAGTAATTATAATCCACATAATAATTCACATTTCCTGTTGCTGCAGGATTATTTGCCCCCTGTTAGCGAACTAGCTCAAATTAAGATCCTACAATCCTATGGTATTGACCTAGCACTGAGGTGTGTCTCGGTGTTGACCTACCTTTGGCCTCCAGGCAGGGCCTGCCCTGTAGCAGTCTCTACAGATCCTGGATCTTCTCCAGCGCTGCCTGGAGGGCCTCCTCTGGCTTTAGGGCCCGCTCCTCTGCACTCTGGGCCTGGGTCTCAACCCCACTGACACACACACACAACTGACAAACACAATTAAGTATACAGTTGTGTACATTATAGTTGCGGAAAAGGCTTTTGTGAAAAACTATTACGAGTGCAAGTGAAGCACTTTACAAGAGACAACCAAATGTGTGTGTGTGTTTTTAATGTAATACTCCAGTAATAATCCTTCGATGGGAGATACAGAGTGCTGAGGGAGTGTGAGCCCTCAATAAAGACCAATAACTTACAGTAACTTGTGCTGCAGAATCCCCACTGTAGCCAGGGCATCAAAGGCTCTGCTGTGTGTGGATGAGCCACCATGACTCCAGTCTGCCAGAGGCCAAACAAAGAAGATTTGGACGGAATGCATGTCTTGCTACATCAATGTTTTCACAATGAAACAAGGCACACAGGACCCCATCCAGCTGAATAGTATCCTGCCCCGAGGGTTTGCTCAATGATGTTACCATCATGGCCTATCAGCTTGATAATAGAGCTGGCTAGTGAGCACTCCATGGGTCCTCCGCCTCCACCTGCTGGTCAACAATAGGTATTGCAGACAAATTCCAAAACTGCAGTCGATGATCCACAACCTACACTTTTATATATTTTTTACATTTTATTTAACCTTTATTTAACAAGACACTACATGACCAAAAGTATGTGGACACCTGCTCATTGAACATCTCATTCCAAAATCATGGGTATTAATGCTGAGTTGGTCCCCCCTTTGCTGCTACAACAGCCTCAACTCTTCGGGGGAGGCTTTCCACTAGATGTTGGGCGATTAGGCCTGGCTTGCAGTCGGCATTCCAAATCATACCAAAGGTGTTCGATGAGGTTGAGGTCAGGACCCTGTGCAGGCCAGTCAAATTCTTCCACACCGATCTCGACAAACCATTTCTGTATGAACCTCGCTTTGTGTATGGGGGTACTGTCATGCTGAAACAGGAAAGGGCCTTCCCCAACCTGTACAGAATTGTCTAGAATGTCATTATAGGCTGTAACGTTAAGATTTCCCTTCACTGGAACTTTACCATTGGCACTATGCATTGGGGCAGGTAGCGCCAAACACAGATTTGTCCATTGGATTGCCAGATGGTGAAGCGTGATTCATCACTTCAGAGAACGCATTTCCACTGCTCCAGAGTCCAATGGCGGCGAGCTTTACACCACTACAGCCGGTGCTTGGCATTGGTCATGGTGATCTTAGGCTTGTTTGCGGCTGCTCGGCCATGGAAACACATTTCATCATCCTCCCGACAAACAGTTATTGTGCTGACATTACTTCCGGAGGATGTTTGGAACTCAGTAGTGAGTGTTGCAACCGAGGACAGATGATTTTTACACGCTACACGTTTCAGCACTCGGCGGTCCCTGTTCTGTGAGCTTGTGTTGGCCTACCACTTTGCGGCTGAGCCGTTGTTGCTCCTTGACATTTCCACTACACAATAACAGCACTTACAGTTGACTGGAGCAGCTCTAGCAGGGCAGAAATTTGACAAACTGACTTGTTGAATAGGTGGCATCCTATGACGGTGCCACGTTGAAAGTCACTGAGCTCTTCAGTAAGGCCATTCTACTGCCAACGTTTGTCTGTGGAGGTTGCATGGCTGTGTGCTCGATTTTATACACCTGACAGCAACGGGCGTGGCTGAAATAACCGGATCCACTAATTTGAAGGGTGTCCACATACTTTTGTATGTATAGTGTACTTCTGGCTCTGGACTTCATTCATTTTGAATGAAAATAAGTGAAGGGTGAAGTTGCCCCTAGGCCTAGACCTTGAGTCAGTTTAGCATTTCCCAAGTAATGATTACGGTTAGGAGAAGCTGATCCTAGATCTGCACCTAGGGGAAATCTCACCGCAGAGCTGGAAGATGCAAATGACTAGCATGAATAATAATAATCATTATTAGAATTAGTACAGTAATAATAATAATCATTAATATTAATAATAATAATTATTATTATTATTTGTTGAGCACCTCTCAGATACTGAACATGGCTAGTTTTGTTGCAAATCTTTTTAGTATTCTTTGGAAAATTGGTCACCATGTGACTGACCTCAGTTAATTGGTCACCATGTGACTGACCTCAGTTAATTGGTCACCATGTGACTGCCCTCAGTTAATTGGTCACCATGTGACTGCCCTCAGTTAATTGGTCACCATGTGACTGCCCTCAGTTAATTGGTCACCATATGACTGCCCTCAGTTAATTGGTCACCATATGACTGCCCTCAGTTAATTGGTCACCATGTGACTGCCCTCAGTTAATTGGTCACCATGTGACTGCCCTCAGTTAATTGGTCACCATGTGACTGCCCTCAGTTAATTGGTCACCATGTGACTGCCCTCAGTTAATTGGTCACCATGTGACCTCAGCTAATTGGTCACCATGTAAACTCAGTTAATTGGATCTGCACCTCATCTCTCATTTTGCACCTCATCTTCTTCAAAAGCCTCTAGTGGATACACTGCTACACTGCAGCTAGGTTCATCTAGTGATATCATTATTCTGTATATCACATCAACCAAAAACCTGTGATGCTTCAAATGTTCAAATGACACCCCCACTGGTTGCAAGCTGGTTGAATCCACGTCATTTCAACAAAATAATTATAGTATATATTATTTCCTGATGATTTGAAAGAATTCATCAATTGTGAAATGAAAATGTTTAACCTAAATACAATGTAAAAAAAATCACTGAATTTGCGTCAGTGCCTAGTGGGATGGTATTTTCATTTTGGGTGGCTAACTGCAAGGTAGAGAGGGACCACAGTAAAAGGATTATCACAGGCTCACTAGAGATCATATGCTGGGCAATGGGGGATGCAGTTCAGTGTGACGCACAGCTCCACGGAACTGCCCTTCACGTCAGACAACAGGATCTGACAGGACTCCGTCCAATCGCCACACTCCCTCTGAGCAGCATAAACACGCACGCACGCACGCACGCACGCACGCACGCACGCACGCACGCACGCACGCACGCACGCACACACACACACACACACACACACACACACACACACACACACACACACACACACACACACACACACACACACACACAGAGAGAGCTTAGCGTTCACATCCTTGAGTGCAAAACACTGATAATGGTAGGACCCCTGTTAGCATGCTGTACATAGAAAGTCTGGGTGCGGGGCGTATGTGCCGGAGGCGGAGGCCTTATCGACCAACTCCAGGAACTGGTTCAGTAGCTTTACATGGCGGCATATTTGGAGAAGTTGTTCAGTTTCTGGGAGAGGTTCTTGGCGCCAGGGAAAACCTCCATGATGACGGTGGTGTGGGGTCCCGCCGGCAGGAGGGCTCGCTCCCGGTCGTCACAGTGGTCCGGCACTATCTGGGGGAGCAGGTTCATCATCCAGCGAGTCAGAGCCGCGTGGATGGAGTTCACCTGGAAACCCAGGGGCGTGGACATTATGTAAGGGAGATAATTAGTCTGTGTCCCAAATGGCGCCCTATTCCCCTTTGTACTACCTTTGACCAGGGGCCCAATCTCAGGCAGTCAGCCATCATTCCACTGCTTCTACTCTGTGTCATATGCCAAAGAATAGGCTAGGAACCATCCAGGTAGGTCAGGAACAATATGGTTGGGTTCAGGTAGGTCAGGAACAATATGGTTGGGTTCAGGTAGGTCTGGAACAATATGGGGTTGAGTTCAGGTAGGTCTGGAACAACATGGTTGAGTTCAGGTAGGTCAGGAACAATATGGTTGAGTTCAGGTAGGTCTGGAACTACATGGTTGGGTTCAGGTAGGTCAGGAACAACATGGTTGAGTTCAGGTAGGTCTGGAACAATATGGGGTTGAGTTCAGGTAGGTCTGGAACAATATGGTTGAGTTCAGGTAGGTCTGGAACAATATGGGGTTGAGTTCAGGTAGGTCTGGAACAATATGGTTGAGTTCAGGAAGGTCTGGAACAATATGGGGTTGAGTTCAGGTAGGTCTGGAACTACATGGTTGGGTTCAGGTAGGTCAGGAACAACATGGTTGAGTTCAGGTAGGTCTGGAACAATATGGGGTTGAGTTCAGGTAGGTCTGGAACAATATGGTTGAGTTCAGGTAGGTCTGGAACAATATGGGGTTGAGTTCAGGTAGGTCTGGAACTACATGGTTGGGTTCAGGTAGGTCAGGAACAACATGGTTGAGTTTAGGTAGGTCTGGAACAATATGGGGTTGAGTTCAGGTAGGTCTGGAACAATATGGTTGAGTTCAGGTAGGTCTGGAACAATATGGGGTTGAATTCAGGTAGGTCTGGAACAACATGGTTGAGTTCAGGTAGGTCTGGAACAGTAGTGTGTGTCTAGTGTGTGAATGGTTGCGTGTAAAAGTTAAGTCCCTAAGCACTGATCTAAAGTCAGGCTGGGAAGAGGCCTGGAATACAGCCAAGCCATCTATTGATATTAGAACAGCTGGGAGTACGTCTGTGTGTGCTACTTTAGAGGCCCACTGACAAAACAGTTCCTGCCTCACTCTCCTCTTGTTCCTCTGATCTGATCTCGTAGAATTCACCGGTCTTTTCCAACTCAGGTGTTTGACAACAGCTGATAAGAGAGATACGTTGACACGCTGCACCAGAATGAATGAATGGCGAGAGTCAACACAACGGAGCATTAGACGACTCATTCTGACTGCTGTATCAACAATAAAGAAAAACCCTTGAATGAGTAGGTGTCCAAATGTTTGACTGGTTATGTCTATATCACCGTGTAGTGGGCCTACAATTACAGTCCTCAAACGTGAATTGCCATTAAATCTAGAAACAATGGAGATGTATACTACTCCGCTTTGTTATGTATTGAGCTATAAATGTGCATGCTGAGCATGTTGAATTAGGTATAAACTGGGTGGTTCGAGCCCTGAATGCTGATTGGCTGACAGCTGTGGTATATCAGACCACAGGTATTATACCACAGGTATGACAAAACATGTATTTTTAGTGCTGCAAATACACTGGTAACCAGTTTCTAATAGCAATAAGGCACCTCAGGGGTTTGTGGTACATGGCCAATATACCACGGCTAAGGGTTGTCCAGGCGTTGCGTAGTGCCTAGGAACAGCCCTTAGCCGTGGTATATTGGCCATATACCACATCTCCTCAAGGACTTATTGCTAAAGTATAACATTTAAGGAACTCCAAGACAAGGTGAACTTCAATGGAATATTATGTTAAGCCTAAAAGAAATATGCTATGAACTTCAGAAAAACTAACACGTTTGTAAATTGCGGAACATTGTAATGTTTGGTGCAACCTTCGGGAATATCACAAGAACATTCTAGCAACATCCCAGGCAATTCTGGGAACTTTCAAAGGAACCCATTTTCATTTGCAGGGTAGATATTGATTGCTTTACACTTAGCACCCCCACCAAACTTGAAGGTCCTATCCACAAGATGACAATCCACAATGGGTCAAGAGGGTCTCGGGTAACAATAGGTTGTGCATCGTTCCATATCCACCTGGGGATCGAAGGATCCAGCTTTGAGAGTTGGCATTAATCCCAGTGCTTTAAATGTATTTCAGGGACAGTACAAGGTAAGTACGGTATGACAATTTACCTCATCCATCAACAATGTTTCAGCACCAACTGTAAATGGGCATTTAACAGAACTGGTCATCAACGCCGCATGATATCAAATGAAAGAGAAGACCAAAAAAAACACCTGAAACATCCGACATTTCACGTTTAATAAATATTTACATGGAAAGATGATGATAAACAACAGGCTACAGATTAAAACATGCCAGTCGTCCAGTGGTTTTAAAAGGCAAGAGGTAGGGCTGAAAATGTTAAACCTACAGAATACAGTAACAGTTAGCCTTCTTTACAAAACACAATTACAGTTAAAACCATACCTGGAAAACAAATCAAACTATGTCACATACCGAACATGAAATCAGGCTCACTGGCATGACAAACATACTTGACTTTTCTACGGTCAGAATCTTACAGCGTGAACAGATGTTAACCCTGATGTCCATTGTTCAAATTACACACAATCCTTCATCAATGTTAGAGGTGATGTTTCATACGATATGTGATAGTAAGTTCAAATAACAACAAAATGAAGATAATGACAGATACATGATAGAACCCGCTCCTCTTTTCCACCCTCTCTGTCTGCCCTCCCTGCCAGCCAGACCCAGAGTCCCTACTGCTAACATTCACAGCAAAGGTGATTCCTCCGATTCAATCCATCAGGGACCGGTGAGAATAAAAAGGACAAGCTCTCGACCAATTTCGTTTAACACCGGCTGCTTTTGTGCCTAGCGAACTAGTGGTGATTGCAATTATTAATACTAGTGCCTGCTGCTGCTGTTATTTTATTATCTTGGATGAAAAGAGAAAGTGAAGCGGTGGGGAACGAAGAGGGAGAAAGGAGGGTTTCCCTTCTGAAGACGCCACTGCACTGCGTTGTGGCCTGGCCTGGATCGTTGTCCTGAGCTAATATGGCTCCCCCTGCTCCTTCATTCGCCTCCCGCTTTGCGGAACCGATTTACTTGAGGATTTTGTGGTAGGGGTAGAGGGTGAGGGAAGAGGTGAACGTGCGGATGTCGTTGATGAGCGTGGCGTCGGCCAGCATGGGCGAGGCGGGCAGGAAGGTCAGCTTGGACACTTCTCCGTAGGAGGAGGTTTTAAGGGCCTGGTCTTGGTCCACTTCGCCCCCTGCGGGGTTCGGGCCGCAGCTGCTCTGGCCTGCCTGGTCGTTCTCCTCTTCTCCGAAGCCTACCACCTGACACACAGAGACAGGGAGAGAAAGCGAGATTACAGTACGCTCTGGAATAGCAGAAAGAAGGATAGTGCCAATGACTGTATATATTAAATGGACAAAGCGAATGAGATCCCTCTCCATTCATTCCATGGGAAATGCTCAACGCACTCCCTCTCCCTTGCACACACACACAGTCAAAGCTGGCAGACTTACGTGCACGCTGAGTTTCTTGCTGGTGGTGTCCCTGTGCTCCATGAACCAGGACACCAGCTCTGCTTTGGTGATGAGCTTCAGAGCCTCAATCTGCAGCACAGCGGGACAGGATGAGTTAGTGCATGAATAAACATTCCTACCCATTCTCTCCCCCAGCCTGGCATGTACACTAAATATACAAAAAGTATGTGGACACCCCTTCAAATTAGTGGATGTGGCTATTTCAGCCACCCTTATTGCTGACAGGTGTATAAATAAAATAAAACAATTTTTTAAATCGAGCGCACAGCCATGCAATCTCCACTGATAAACATTGGCAGTAGAATGGCCTTACTGAAAAGCTCAGTGACTTTCAACGTGCCACCGTCATAGGATTCCACCTTTCCAACAAGTGAGCACTGCTAGAGCTGCCCCGGTCAACTGTAAGTGCGGTCATGGTGAAATGGAAACGTCTAGGAGCAACAACGGCTCAGCCGCAAAGTGGTAGGCCACACAAGCTCACAGGTCGGGACCGCCGAGTGCTGAAGCACGTAAAAATCAACTGTCCAATAGTCATAGTGAGTGTTGCAACCGTGCTTCAGCACTCACTGCCTCTGTAAGCAACGTCAGCACAATAACTGTCAGAAGCTTGATGAAATGGGTTTCCATGGCTGAGCAGCCACAAACAAGCCTAAGATCACCATGCGCAATACCAAGCATTGGCTGGAGTTGTGTAAAGCTCACCGCCATTGGACTCTGGAGCAGTGGAAACATGTTCTCTGGAGTGATGAATCACGCTTCACCATCTGGCAATCCAACAGACAAATCTGGGTTTGGTGGATGCCAGGAAAACGCTACCTGCCCGAGTGTACAGTGCCAACGGTAAAGTTTGGTGGAGGAGGAATAATGGTCTCGGGCTGTTTTTCATGGTTCGGGCTAGGCCATTTGGTTCCAGTGAAGGGAAATCTTAATGTTACAGCCTACAATGACATTATAGACAATTCTGTGATTCCAACTTTATGGCAACAGTTTAGCAAAGGCCCTTTCTTGTTTCAGCATGGCAATGCCCCCATGCACAAAGCGATGGTCCATACAGAAATGGTTTGTCGAGATCAGTGTGGAAGAACTTGACTGGCCTGCACAGAGCCCTTACCTCAACCCCATCAAACACCTTTGGGATTAATTGGAATGCCGAATTGCGAGCCAGGCCTAATCGCCCAACATCAGTGCCCGACCTCACTAATGCTTGTGGCTGAATGGAACCAAGTGCCCGCAGCAAATGTTCCAACATTGAATGGAAAGCTTTCCCAGAATAGTGGAGGCTGTTATAGCAGAAAATGGGGGACCAACTCCATATTAATGCCCATGATTTTGGAACGAGATGTTCGACGAGCAGGTGTCCACATACTTTTGGTCATGTATTGTATATGAGGGAGGGGTAGGGCCCCCAGAGGAGAGCCACACCTGATGTCGACATTATGACAGAGTTGGAGTAAACCATGCGGCCGTGACCGTGTACAGTCTTACCTCTCTGTTGAGTCGGTCGAAGACGTACTGCTGGGTGACCACCTCGAACCAGTTGCGGTCCACCTCCTCCCCCAGGTGCGTGTCCTCACACTCTTTGAGCTTGATGAGAGCGGTCACCTGGGTCTTGAAGGCCTCGTCCGTGAGGTTGGTCATCTTCTCCCCGAAGCTCACCAGGAACTCCTCGATCTTGGTCTCCACGTAGTCCGTGCTGGGAGGGAGAGAAACGGACACCGGGTGCGTCAGACTGCCTCTTATTTGTATTCAAAAAACCGAAAGGGGGTGGCATCTCTCAAAAATAGAGTTATTTTCAAAATCTTGCCCTTGTAATCTTTCGATAACCTTCTCAGGCTTATGTGAAGCATATTGTACTGCTACTGTGTAATACACTTCTATATTCAACAATGCTAACCATCTGACCTGAACATGACGCTACCATCCTTCTCCTCTGAACTGCCCCTGACAAAACATCAGCAGCGGTCACTGACCCTGACGCACAACTACAAGTTGGGTTTCCTTATGCATGTCGAATATTCCAATACGTCACACACAAAATTAAATAATCGTATCGCAACAACATTTTGATCAAGTGTAGCGTAAGAGATATACAGTGCTGGTGACTCACTTGAACTTGGTGGCCTGCGTTTCCACGGTGATGGAGAAGCCCAGGACTCCCGAAGTGTTTCTGCATGTGGGGTACACCTGATAGCTGATGGATACAAGGTCAGAGTTCAAATCAGTCAACACTGCTCTGTTAAGTAGTGGTTATTAAGTAGTAGTTACTTATTAGATATTATTACACATTAGTTCTTTATTATTTTAGTTATGAGGGGGGGACGGGACTAACCCAAGAGTCTCCTTTGTCCTGAGGAAATCAAAGCAAGGCTCCTCCATGTGCATCTGGGAACAGAGCAGCAAAGATAGCACTTCATTAAAGGGACAATTTTGGATTTTGGCAAATCAGTTGAACACGTGGATAACATGTTTATGTCTCCGCATGAGGTTTGAAAGAAGTTGTTAACTAGCGTAACAGCTAGCATACCATAGACTTCCAGTCATAGCGTAAACGCTAGTTAGCATTGGCTCTCGAAACTACCTCTTACTACCTTCATACAGGATGCAGACATAAAAATGGTATCGATGAGTTCATCTGACTGAGGAAGTAGATAAAGGGCGTAGCAAAATCCTGAAGTATCCCTTTAACCCATAACACCACTCACTGACTCAGGGCTCTATTTTCAAAAACCTAACGCAATGGTAAATCGAATCGCTGGCGGCAGCACTATAGGTCTGGAGGTGTGTCCGAAATATTAGTATTTATTTTCACAGCTCGAATTATGAGCTCAATAGTTGGCAGTGGTGCGAAAGGGCTAGGTTTTGATGAATAAACAAACTGTAGGTATGACAAAAACTTGGCCACATACTGGCCAATCGAAGCGTTCCATGGATTAATACTGCACTGCATGCATTTGCCTCAAGTTCTGTATGTTATTGACGGTCTTTGCATTGTCATCAACTCCAATTTGGCTGGGGGCACGGACTATTCGCATCCTGGTCCATTGTGGATTGATACTACAGTTTATTAAACTGCATAGGCTACAGTAAAGAATAGCCTAATAGCAACAGAAAAAATATAAAACAGTACTTGCTCAACGCCTATGTTTGGATTGTCGGCAGTCAGGTCAACATTGTAATTGGCTGTAGTATAGCCTAGCCTACACGTCTTTATGCATCGCACTTCTCCCAAAATAAATCAAATACTAGGCTCTCGTAAATTCTATTGTACGTGTGAAACACGTTCTCAATAAGCAAAATATAGCCTAGGCCTGTCGTTGATACTTAAATTATTAAGTAAGTCAGGAGGGAGGAGTGCATCTTTGGTAACCCGAGGGGATCTCTGGGATAGATACTTGAACAAATGAAATGAAGTACGCAGGTAGGATGTGCAGCGTCTTTTCAATTCAAGGCACTCTGACGAATAGACCATTTAAACACCTTTTAGGGATAGGATACTTTGCAAGGCCAGGATAAAAAAAGACAAGACACATTGCTGTTGAAGCAGCCTTATTAGTCTAGGCCTAGGTTAAGGGTAAACTACGGAGGGCTTGAAATGAAACGGAAGACAAGCATCTGTTTTTTTAAAACAACAATATTTCCAAATAGGATGGGCTGCAGGACATTGTCACTTTTTCTCTTGTATTTAAGGACACATCTCAAATATTGCCACCCATCCCACCTCGGCGCAAGCGAAATTGCAAACTAACATGCGTTTGACACTTGCGCATCTTTGGCGCCGGCCGAAAATAGAACCCTTAGTATTCCAGTCAAGCCTTGTTAGCTACGACACTTACCACCAGTAACTCCATCAGCGTGTGTTCTCTCAGGTTCTTCAGGCCTGACTGGACAAGGACAGAAAAATACAGGTTATTTATCGACCTCAAAAGACCACAGACACAGACCGAACTGTAATGTTGAGCGAATGTTGGTTGAAGGTCGGGGGGAAATGTTGGGCGAAGGTTGGCCGACCGTTGGCTGAACGTTAGGTACCTGGTAGTAGACTGTAACTTCAGAGTTGGCATCTCCTTTGTTGAGGGACTTGACTTTGCACAGGTGAGGCTTCTGAGGAAGCTCCACCACTCTGAAGAGCACAGGGACCTCCACGGACAGACGCTTGAACTGCAGTTTGCTGTAGAGCGCAGAAGATTATTGCATTTACATGTTATTCATTTAGCTGACGATCTTGTACAGAGTGACTTACAATCAGTTCATTCAACTAAAGTAGGTCATACCAACCACAAATCTCAATCATTGCAAGTAATAACAATAGTAAGAAAGTGCTGCGTTGGTTGAGGATAATAATAAAAGGAGGGGGCTTATATTTGTCCTGTTACACACAGGTGTGTGATGTAAATGTTTTATAGAATTCATTTCTTTGCATTTGCCAACTCCCCCCGAGACACCCGCAGGGAGTGGGGTCACGGCCAGGGTTACCATTGTACAGGGCCCCTGCTAAGCTCAAGGGCACCGCGACAGATTTGTTTTCTTCACTTTGGTCGGCTCCGGAATTTGAACCAGCAACCTTTCGGTTACTGGTCCAACGCGCTAACCTGAAGGCTACAGACCTGCTTTTCAGAGTTAAGAAAGAGAATGCGGAGGATACTTACTCAATAAAATATTGCAGAAACTTCATTGACTCCTGTGGGCAAAAAACAGTTGCATAATGCCTATTAGCATGATTATTATAGCATAGGGATAGCAGCAGAATAATTCAAATGTATTACTTCACATCACCTACTTGATTAGGACAATAATCAACATGCAAGAAAGATCTGGGATGCAAGCGCCGGGGTTAGCGCTATAAACAGCTATTTTAGTCTGTCCTCTCTAGACAAGCTAAAAACAGTGTGTGTATGTTTTAGTGTTTGTGTGCATCAGACAGTGTTCGTGTGTGTTTATAAAGAGGCTTACAGTACTGGTGAAGTGTGTGCGTTTCTGAATGTGTCAGTTTGTGCTCACAGTGCTCGTGAAGTTGCCCTGCACCAGCCCCTCGGTGTAGAGCTGGGCTTTGAGGCCGCTGACAAAGGTCATGAGGTCATCCACGGTGAGGCCCTTCATGATGGCCTGGTACTTCTGGATGACCGACCAGCGACAGTGTTCCAGGATCAACAGACGCACATCCCTGAGAGAGGGAGGGGAAAGGAATGAGAGAGAGATGTAGGAAAGAGGGGGAGGAAGAGAAAAAAATGGATGTGTTCAAATAATTCATCCCACCAATTTATCAGTGTTACTGTTTTGAAGGTAGTTTTATCACTTTTACAACTCTGACTCGTGTTCCAAAAGAGAGAGAGGGATAAAGACAGCTAGAGAGAGACACATAAGAAGAAAATTAGTGGGTGGATTTGCAAAGAACGAGCAGCCAGATACTGTACAGGGTGGAGCAGTCACAGTGCTTGAAACCCAACTCACTTCCCCAGCCTCTCTGGCTTGATGAGGATGTTGAAGTAGGTCTTCTTCAGCTGCTCTGCGAACATGTTAAACACACCGGGCTCAGCCGTGAAGTCTGCCAGGTGGTCCACTATCAAGTTCAACAGCAACTAACACAGGGACAGAGGCAGGGAGGTTGAGTTGGCAGGAGGTCAGCTTTAGGGTTGTCTGAAGCTAGGGCACATTTGTTGAAGTGCAGAATGGGTTTATAGACAGAGTGTACAATACATTAGGAAAACCTTCCTAATATGGAGTTGCACCCCTTCACTTTTGCCCTCAGAACAGCCTCAATTCGTTGGGGCATGGACTCGACAAGGTGTCGAAAGCGTTCCACAGGGATGCTGGCCCATGTTGACTCCAATGCTTCCCACAATTGTGTCAAGTTGGCTGGCTGTCCTTTTGGTGGTGGACCTTCTTGACACACATGGGAACTGTTGAGTGTGAAAAACCCAGCAGCGTTGCAGTTTTTGACACACTCAAACCGGTGCGCCTGGCACATGTTACCATACCCCGTTCCAAGGCACTAAAATATTTTGTCTTGCTCACTCACCCGTTGAATGGTACACAATACACAATTCATGTCTCAAGACTTAAAAATCCTTCTTCCACCTGTCTCCTTCCCTTCATCTACACGGACTGAAAAACAGCTTCTATCTCAAGGTCATCAGACTGTCAAACAGCCATCACTAACTCAGAGAAGCTGCTGCCTACATAGAGACTCACTTGTCATTTAAAAAAGATTCCACTTTAATAATGTTTACATATCTTACATTACTCATAGCATTTGTATATACTCTCTTATACCATTACCTCTCATCCATATTTTTATATGAACATATTCATATTTCATCCCTTTAGATTTGTGTGTATTAGGTAGTTATTGGGGAATTGTCAGATTACTGCACTGTCGGAACTAGAAGCACAAGCATTTCGCTAAACTTGCATTAACATCTGCTAACCATGTGTATGCGACCAATAAAATTTGATATGCATGTACAGTATGTATGCATGTATGCATGCAACACTCACAGGCAGCTTGTGGTTGAAGCCCTTGACCCTGATGACGAGTCCGTGCTCCCCAGCAATCAGTTTGTACTCCAGTTGGGCCACATCAGCCTCGTAGGCCGGCTCTGCCAGGTTATGGGCCAAGATGTTCACAAAGATATCAAACAGCACCAGGCTACAGGGGCACAATACATAGACATTTAGAAAGGACCTCTAGAACTTTTGCAGCTAGGAGCGATTGTGAATAGCAATCAAAAGCAAAGATTTTGTAAGACATTGATTCATATAAAATACTAACTTCTCTGGAGATTTCTGAATCATTGGGGAGAGGAGGTTGAAACGGACATAAGCTAACAGAAGAAAATAAAAGAGGGAATGTATTAAATCACGAGAACATTGTGTCATTTGAAATGTGTTAAATAGCCTTGTAGCTACTAACATTTCTGTCTTACACATATTGAAAAAGAGTAGATCACATGTCACTACAATTCCCTTGGGTTATATATATTACCAAGCCAAGAACACACTCCAATAAACACACACACACCTTTAGGTATCTTGAACTTATTGTCCTTTTTGAACCAGAGACAGCCCCTCTCATTGTTCACTATCCGCACCGGGACTTCTGTGTCTGGACAGTCCGATGGTTTCAGGGTGAAATCCGTTGCTATGGAAACAAAGGAACAGGATATAGCCTATTGTCTGTGTCAATCCCAGGATTTATTTATGTTTGATAAAAAAAATAAAAAATAAAAATGATAGGAATATGGCCCCAAAAAAAACGAAAAGTGAATATTGAAGAGTAAATGTGATTGGTGCACAACAATGTCCATCATCTGTACTGACCAATGAACTTGTTCTCAGCAGGCAGGTGGAGGTCAGGGTTGAGGTCAAAATCTCCGGCCCAGCGCCGTGCCCACTCCTCAGGGAGGTCTGCCAGTACAGAACAGGACACTCAGTCAGTCACAGACCAACACACCACATTAACATCACACACGATCTTAATCATGTCACGAAATGAGCCGCTGAATATACGGCCACCGAGAATGTGTTTTTGCTTCGTCATTATGGGGGTATTGTGTGCAGATTTTAGGGAAAAAAACAACAATTTAATCAATTTTAAAATAAGGCTGTAACGTAACAAAATGTGGAAAAAGTCAAATGTGTCTGATGACTTTAATTTAGAAGGTTTAGGGAAAGCCTTCGTCTGTCTGTCTACCCAGAAGACGGTTGGTTATCTTTAACGCTAACTGGCAACGTATGTACCACACAGACAGACAGGGGAAAAAATTGCTCGAAATGAATTGGCAGATGGCATAAAAAGCCAAATGTCACACTAATTGTGGCTAACCAGGTGTGGGATAATGTCAATGTGAATTTAATTGGATCTTGAGGTGTCTGTGACGTGTGAGATTTGTTTACGGTAGTTTGTGGTGGAACACGTGGGAAAAAAACACACGCACTTTCAGAATTGTTTGGCGAGCTACTCATAGGTGGTACTGGAAGCTCGCGATTGACCTGTTGCACAACCCCCTGCTCTAGGATGGTGTTATATACCAAGCTAACATATAAATTGTTTAAAGATATTCATACAATGGACCATTTAGCCATTTGATAGGACCCCTGGAGGTAAACATGCCTGGGTGAGCAGAAATAATAACAGCAAGCATGGGCATGGATCACAACATAACGGCAGACATCGTCAGCAATGGAATAATTATACAGACAAAGTAGGCCTACTAAACAACACCAAGTAGACAGATAAAAACAACCGCATTGGCCTCAGCAAAGTCTACAGAAAATACCTTGACTAAACTACAATGACTAGCTATGGATTCTGACTCATACGTGTTCGGAGAAGGGCAGACTTGTGCCCTGAGACGAGTGGCGGTGCGAGTGTCTGTCTGGGGAAGTTATTTTGAGCACACATATTTTGAGTGAAAGAGAGATGCGTGCTGGCAGCTGAAAATGACTTTATTCTGATAACGGAAAATGAAAAATAAAAAAATGGTGTCATAATGGTATTTGGAAAAATCTCCAAATCCGTTCCGATACTCGTTTTGTCAGAGTACTACAGCACGTCCCTACAGCACTGTAAGAAGAATCATATAAAGGTCATATCTTGTTTTAATGACAATAACAGTTGTTGTAGGTCCAATTCAGCCAATCTCACTTTAAGCAAATCCTGGGCCGGTGTTCACAGTGTCTCAGAGTAGTGCAGATCTAAGATCAGCTTAGCCTTTTAGATCAAAATGAATGGAAAAGCGACACCTGATCCTAGATCAGCACTCCTAATCAGAGACACTTGCTCTTACCCTCCATGCTGTAGTTGGTGCCGAACCACTTCTCCTTGTGGGAGCAGTAGCCCTCGTGCTCCGGGGACAGCAGTAGCAGGTTGGCCCTCTCTGGGGTAAGCAGGGCCAGGGCCAAGGAGATCACCTGTAGAGGACAGACACACACACTTCAATGAAGTATACAGTTGCGTGCATTACAGTTGCAGTACAGGCTTTGGTATGGGCAATTGTTCTGACAATACTGTGGGGTGACCTAACTTTTTAGGGCCTGCAACAGTACAAAGAGTGTCCGGAAATTAGCCATTACAGATTAACTAGGAATGATCCAATGACTACTTGGTGAGACAGACAGGCAGTACCTCTGGGTTATACTCAAACATGAGCTGGTCTCCAGTCAGGAAGTCCTCTTTGGGGAAGAGCTGCATGTTCTCACAGATGTTCTCCACATACTCTATGGGGTCGGTCTGTGGTGGGACAGAAGTTCGTACAGAGCCCTCAAGTCACTTATGACCTGCTTATGACGCGTTATGTCATGGCAATGACAGCTTAAAGTCAGCTTCGCGACAGAGGGTTAGACCGGGAAGTGTGACTGTACCTGCTCCTGGTAGTGGAACTCATTGGCTTCGATCTTCTGGATTTCTTCATAGATCCTCTGCTGTGGACCCAGAGTCTGCAGCATCTTCATATACTGGAACACTAGATGAACCACCTGTACAGGGAAAACGGCTGGACTTTACATCAAGACTGTGTGTGTCATCACACATGGGCGTGTGTGTGTGTATATACGTTTTTGCACAGTGTGTGTGTCTGTATGCGTGTGTCATCACACATTGGCACGTGTGTGTTTATGTGTTTTTGCATGTGTGTGCCTGTCTGTCTGTGTGCGCGCGCCAGTTGACCTGATGAAAGTTCTGGAATCCTTCATCAGTGAGCGTGATGGATATGGAAAAGATGGAGTAGGTGGTGTTCTGGTCAAAGCCTGTCTCACTGTTCCCTCCAAAAAGAGCCAGGGCCCAGCACTTCTTCCGGAGCAAGGATAGGATGCTGCCGGCGCCTTCGTGCCCAATCAACCAGGAGATGTAGTGCAGGGGCTTCACCCTACACGGAGACACCAAGACACACCAAGCAGTTCGTGTGGAGCGCAGGATAATTGTGAGGTGGAAATATTTGCTAAATTGGTCTTTGAACGGTTCAACAGGTGAGGGTGCCATTGTTGAGGGGGGCTTACCTGTACTGCTTGCCCTGAGGAGGTAATGCCCAGGTGACTGTGAGAGCATGCACCTTCCTCACAGGAACAACTGCCACACACACACGATTGAAATTGAGGAATTGGTACAGTCAGTAAGTAAGCACAGGTTGATAAAATGACATGTATGAATGTTAGTTTAAAGCCTGTGTACTTCTGTAGAGCTTGTTGAAGGTTGGTGTGTCGAACGGGTCCTGGAGGTCAGAGAAGTCAGGCCTCGGTTGGGCGCTGCAAAAAAGTGACAGAGTGAGCGAGCGCGAGTATGTTTGACAGCATGCATGTGGCCGTGTGCACTTACTTGTTGGGCACCTTGCTGAAGACTTCTCTAACCCATTCCTCCAGTGTGTTCAATGTCTCTGATGGACAGACAAGGACAGTTGCGTCAAGTTGATTTCAACAGATCGACTACAATCGCCATTCATTTCAGTAGACGGACCGCAATCCTCATTCATTTCAGTAGACTGACTACAATCCCCATTCACTTCAGTAGAGTAGGGATCCTTTGCGTCTGGCCGTTTGGCTAGCTACCTTTGGACTGCACTGTGAGGGTCATGTAGTGAGCAGAGTAGTATCTCTTCCAGAAGTCTCGGAGACGCTGGTAGGTGTTGATCTGCTTCTCTCTGGGCTCGTGCTTCAGGGTCTGAGCATTTCCTGGGGGAGACCGAGGACAGGACGAGGACATATGTTATTACACCTTTAATTAACGTTTTAACATAGTGTAATAACTTGAATGACTGAAATAACTTATTCCGCATTATTAACCGTGCAGATAGACATTACCATCCATAAGCATGTAATAAAAGCTCACCGTGTACATATTTAAAAGGCAGACATCACTTGACGATCACAGAGACATTTACAAGCAGGAAAGTGCAAATGAAAATGCTTCCAACTATTTGTTTTACAAGCAGGACAAAGTAGAATTAGAATGTTTGTCGAACAACGGAAGCCTTTGGTACCTGGGTAGCATTTACGATGGAGGAGAGATAATTGGGAAATGACAGCCAATGTGTGTATCCTTACCCCAGCAGAACTTGCCCATGGGGTGCTTGGGCCTGGCCAGGCTTCCGAACAGCATCTCCTTGCGGTGGGAGTCTGATGGACGAGCCAGTTGGTACTCTGCACATCAAAGGGAGAGGCATGGACAATCCATTAGAGGAGTGAGAGTGGGAACTGTGACTGAGGCTAGGGCATGGAAAAAGGCTGTGGTATTCAACATTGGAAGGGTCTCAGTTGTCTACACTGGTCTCTCGTCATCTTGAGTCCTTCATTCACGCTGACCAGCTGTGTGAAACCAATCTGAGCAGATGAAGGAGAAAGGGGGTGGTTTCTTTAGACTATTGAGACTGACTACAATCGTGGTTTCCTCTTACTATTCCCCGACTCACCACTGTCCACTGCTTCCACCTCTCTGTCGATGGCGTCCTCGATCATCAGCGGGCAGATGAAGAACTGGGCCCATCTGGGGAATGGGAGAGATCATCCAATGACAAACTGCACACCTGGGTCGTATTCATTATGCACGAAACGAAAGGACACGTTTTGAAACAGAGAGTAAACTTGTCCAATAATAAATACTTATTCTAATTTTCCATTGCAAAAGTTTCTGAACAGTGTGCCCTATTGTAAACGACCCTGGACAAGTTCGATTTAGGGCCACTTTTGAGGCATGAAAACAGCTAACAAAAGGTTGGTTTGGGGCTGAACTGTTCCTTTGAGGCTGCTTGGCTCACCTGTCGAGAGCCTCGCGGAAGTACTTCCTCTGGACGTCAAACTGGAAGATGGTCCGCTCACAGTCGGTGGAGGCATTGTCGCTTCCGCCGTGCTTCTTCAGGAAGGCATCGAAACCGTTCTCAGCGGGGTACTTCTCACTGCCCATGAACACCACTGAGAGAAAAGAGAGGACGAGAGGAAAAGAGTGAGGGAGCGAGAGAGAGAGAGTGCAAAGAGAGAGAGAGAGTCAAAAGATTAGAGGGAAGACCAGGTAAAGAAATAGAGAGAAACAGACAGACGTGTTGTTTAGAGGTAGTGTTCCAATGTAGTGTTAGATTGAGAATGTGCATCATTTTCTGTAGCGCTACAGTACACAAGGTCCCCTGTTAAAAGCACTCACTGTGCTCAAGGAAATGGGCCAGGCCTGGAAGGTCCTCCGGGTCACTGAAGCTCCCCACACTGATACAGAGAGCAGCTGCAGACTGGGAGACACAGGAGGGATGAGTACACACATTAAAAAACACACACACAACATGCACGAGCATGCAAGCACTTTTTCATTTGATAAATTCCATCAGTCCCCACACTTTATCACACTATCCCTAGAGTGAACTAGCTGGTTGCATAGCACCCTTGTGGCTATGCTCCCTCTGTGAGCTGTTGGATCACTCATCTGGAAGCATTAGCCTAGTATTGTGCTATAGGGAAACCAACCTGTTTCTCTGAACTCCCCTTCTTCTGTTTCCCTTCTTGCTCCTCATCTAGCTCCTCAAAGTCACTGTCGTGCTCTTCTTCCGCATCCTCGTCCTCCTCTTCTGTGCCCTCCCCTGAATCCCCCTCTTCTTCCTCTTCCTCTCCACCTCCTGATGCTCCGTCCTCTTCCTCCTCCTCCTCCTCCTCCTCTCCGCAGGCGTCCTTGCCGTCTGCCCCGCTAAAGTCTGAGATGAGGAGAACTCTCAGGCCATTGGTCAGCTCGATATACCTTCAGAGCGAGTAAAATAAATGAATATGATAAGCCAGTTCTACTTCAGTGAAACTGAAAACATCACAACCTGGGACAGGTAGAGAAATTTGCACGCACTCTGATGATGCAGCTATTAATCTTGGTTAACCCAGAACTAGTATTGCGGAATTGGTCAGCTGCTCAATTAAGTTCTGGGTCCATACCAGTATGTTTCCGTAGATTTTTCAGAGGGAGATTGATTACGTGTCTATATCTGAATTTAGAAATGTTCTTTATTTCAAGTTGATCTTACCTGTACTTCTTAGGATCGCTGGGTGACTTGTTGATCTGGAGGTCTCCCTGGTCTTCGTCACCTCCTACCCCTCCATCCCCCGCAGCCAGGTCCCTGGGCTCGGCTTGGGGTGGTGGCGGCTCACCGTGGTCTGGTGCAGACACCTGCCCAGGGCCGCCTGCTGCAGAACTATTCACTTTACTCGTCTGAGGCATTCTCTCAGGAGCTGCAGGTTTCTCACTGCAATTGCACAACATGAAACCCTTCAGATAGTGCAGCATTTGAGCATAAAGAGCCAAGAATGTGTGAAATTGAGCAAGCAGCCGGAATCAACCAGGTAGCCCCCTACCCACTTATTCCTATAGATCTGAGGGTATGAGACCGGTTTAAGGGACTTTAAGGGGGGGGGGGGGGGGGGGGGGGGGGGGGGGCTGAAATGTGGTAGCCAGACTAATCGCATTGTAGCTAAACAAGATCAGCAATTATGTTGTTACGCTGGCTAGTGTTTGTGGATACATCATGCACTGGCTGACTAGCTAGCTACCTTGGCTAACTATTTGCAATGTCAAAGAGCAGTGGAAGATTCGGAAGATAGCTAGCTAACGTAAAACGTTAGTACCATACGCTGACATGATGAAACGGATAAGACACATTAGTTCAGTCTCACGTATGCACAAAAAAGGGGTATCAACAGCCAGGGTTTGTTACTTTCTAGCTAGCTACGTCACTGTCAATTCAGGTCATCAGTCAAAACACAAAATTGCAAAATAAGGAAAAAAAACACAAAATTGCAGACAGCGGGCGCTAGCTAGCTAAGAGTTAGCTAGCATGACGACTTTCAGTAATCCCATCCGGCTTTCGATAGTAGCCAAACCGCCATTGAAATGTCGGATTTTGAATACAAAAACTGCTCTGTATCAACGTGTATAACACAATACCACTAACTAATAAAAACAACAAATATTGGCTATTATGCACAGCGTTTGTAAATGTACTTACCTTTTTTTCTAAATAATGAAAGTTATCTAGCACTAGTCTGGACAACCTAACACACTACCCAATCGTGTGCACACCGCGATATGATTCGCTGGGAACAACGCACAGAGCAACAACGGAACATCTGATTGCTTCAAACAGAAAATATATTTTACGACATACATTAATGCTTGTTTGTTAGTCCCGTGCAAAACATTTCAGCGAAGAAAAAAACACACACCCGGTTGAGCAGGATTATACACCGGTGAAGTGTGTGCGTGCGCGTTTTCACATATCTTCACATACTCTGGATGGGATTATCTCAGCCATTGCATGAACGGATTTCATCCACATGCATGATTGATCCGCGATATGCCCATGAAATATACTCACCACAATTTTCCACAACACCACCAATTCATGATTATTTTTTCAGGTGTGATATGACGGGGAGAATTAAAATAGACAAGAAAAATGTCACTTCACCCGCTTGACATTGATCTTTGTCTGTCTGACAATCAGAAAAAAAATCTGAAATAGCAGTGATGATTCGGTCCTAAGAATAAGAATTCTATTGTGATGATTCTGTCCATATAATTAGAATGATTCATTCTAATTCTATGATTCTGTCATTGAATAATTACATGTATAAACTGGGTGGTTCGAGCCCTGAATTCTAATTGGCTAACAGCCGTGGCATATTTAAGACCCAAGGATGTGTGGTATATTGCCAATATACCACGACTAAGGGCTGTTCTTATGCAGGATGCAACACGGAGTGCCTGGATACAGACCCTATATTGGCCATATACCACAAACCCCCGAGGTGCCTTATTGCTATTATAAACTGGTTACCAACGTGGCGCAGACAGAGGGCCACCTCGCTTCTAGCCCTTAGGAAACATTTCAGCATTTTGTTTTTTTATGTATTATTTCTTACATTGTTAGCCCAGAAAATCTTAAGTGTTATTACATACAGCCAAAAACTTCTTTTTTTCTCATCCATATATTGATATGTAAATATTCTTATTCCATTCCTTTACTTAGATGTGTGTATTACGTAGTTTTTGTGGAATTGTTAGATTACTTGTTAGATATTGTTGCACTGTCAGAACTAGAAGCACAAGCATTTCGCTACACTTGCAATAACATCTGCTAACCATGTGTATGTGACCAATAAAATGTTATTTGAATTAGAGCAGTAAAAATAAGAGTTGTCATACCTGTGGTATACGGTCTAATATAAACTGGGTGGATCGAGCCCTGAATGCTGATTGGCTGACAGCCATGGTATATCAGACCGTATACCACGGGTATTTCTACTGCTCTAATTACGTTGGTAACCAGTTTATAAAAGCAATAAGGCTCCTCTGTGTTTTTTGGTATATGGCCAATATACCACAGCTAAGGGCTGTGTCCAAGCACTCCGCAATGCGTCTTGCCTAAGAACAGCCCTTAACTGTGGTATATTGGCCATATACCACACCTCCTCGTGCGTTATTTCTTAAATATACCATGGCTGTCAGCCAAATAACCAATATTACAGACTTCAATAGCCCATAAATAAAATGAAGGAATTCAAGTAAAGATTTGTGCTTTAATATACTAAATTGCATCTACCTATAATATACAAACATTCACAATATTTTGTACAATCACTTTGTGCTTTTCTCCCATTTGTTCAGGGAGTTTACTGTAACACGTGTACATAAATGGTCTATATTTCTTCCCATGATACAGCATAAAAATAAATTCAGCAACACCATTATAGATTCTAACTCTATAATATACTAATTTACTTAGAAAATAATTATATTAAGACATTGTCAGCGTTATTGCAAATCTAGCAATTCAATAAAAAAAACGAAAATACATATGGTGGGAAGTTACACATAAAAACGTGCTACTATGCGATACATAAATTTGGCAAAGTATGTTTCACATTGTCATCATTAGGTTATAATCCATCATTTTTTTAAACACATTTATTCAATATTTTCTGTTTTTATCCCATTTCACAAAGTATTTCGATGTGTCTCAGTTGACATTACATGATTTCAATATTTCACATCTGCCCAAGATACATCAAACACTAATAAAACCGTTACAACTGAACACTCAATTATACAGTATATGCTTTGCTTTCTAAAACGCACACGTTCATGAAATAAACATTGTAAACATGGCTGACATGACGGCTACAAGATTATATTAGCTGAAGGGTAAGGAGGGAGAAAAGGTTGTGCTCTTCAATCAACATCTATATTCTAGAACGTTATAGTCCCTCAGAATGTCAGAACACCCTGAACTTGGCATTGGCTTAGTGTTGGTGGTGCAAGACGTATTGGCCATCTTGTCGTTTTATCAGTGTTATTACTCCCTTCATATGGTTGAGAATGAAAAATCAACGGGGCAGATTACGTTCCCTTGTCTTAGCTTTAGTGCTTGTGAAACGTTAGTAGGACGGTCAAGAGCACAAGGCAAAATTACTCGGAACTTCTGCAGCTATCAAGGCTTATCTCCTCACCCGTGTAAACTCGTAACGTGAACAGCTGTGTGTGTTTCTTTGTGCGGTGGTGAAGCCACTTTTGTTTGGAGGAGGAGAGAGGCAGTGCTGTGCTTACCTGTATAACCCTGCTTAAGGTTCTCTGACCTCTGAACCAGCTGGAGGTCAAAGCTATTGGGGTGAAACAGATATGTAATGTTAAAGTAATAGTAGTAGTAGTAGTTATTGGGAGCTTGCAGTCATGAAATATATTGTATGGAGAGCTACCTTTGGAAAGAGGTTGGTGGAACTTGTAATAGAGTAATGACAGAGAATAGGAAAAGACCAGTAGTGGAATGGCAAGTGTATTAGGGGAGAACTGGGTGACCAAATCAGTATTACCTATTTCACGCTATAGGGCCGTCTCGAACAGGACTGTTCTGAACATTTTCTTTTCACATTGTCCTTTGCAGCACGGTTCCAGCAACTACGGTGGATGGGTATCCAGGCCAGCCCAGCTCGGCTCGGCATGGCTTGGCTCGGCCCTATAAGTGTGAGTCAGGCACAGGTGCACTTCTGAGGTAGCTGGGGGGGCTTGTCGGTGAGCCTTGTGGTCTTGATGCTGGGGGCCATAGGCGGCTCCACGTCCACTCGTTCGGACATCTTGACGCAGATGATGTCGACCAGCCGCTCAAACACCTGCCGGACATTAATGTTCTCCTTGGCGCTGGCCTCGTAGTACTCGAACCCTGCAGACAGACAGGATGAGTACATACGGCATGGTGAGTACATAGCTCTGGTCCAGGGCGTTAGTGCGTGTTCCTCTACCAAGTTAGTAGAAGATGACTGAATGAAACACCTAGCGGGGAATAGCTTGTCTTCACAATATGGGGTGCAAAGCACAGACATGACACATTATAGACATTAAATGTGTAGACTGGTTTGCAAACCAACTCTTGAAAAGACTGGAGCACTGCTAATAACATCTATAGGAAGAACTTATGCGGATTGCTTATACAGCCCCTGGGGATAAGACTTTACAGAGTTTTACCAACTTGACTAGAGTAGACGCCATTTGTTCACCACCTCAATGCGTCAGTGTGGTTTTAATTCAAATCTCATGCGAAACAGGAAAACGTGGCTTGCAGAAGCTGGATGACAGTATGGTAGTTCAGAGTGCAATTTAAGGCAATTAACACCACCAATTA
This sequence comes from Oncorhynchus mykiss, assembly GCF_013265735.2. Taxonomy (NCBI): domain Eukaryota; kingdom Metazoa; phylum Chordata; class Actinopteri; order Salmoniformes; family Salmonidae; genus Oncorhynchus; species Oncorhynchus mykiss. Next base: position 55,845,956 of record NC_048569.1, on the reverse strand, counting down.
ACTCACCTAATTGGTCAGCCAAGTGCTTGCCCTTCTCTGCGGGCACTACCCTCTCCTCGTCCATGTCACACTTGTTACCCACCATGATGACCTGAGCGTTATCCCACGAGTAGGTTTTTATCTGGGTAGCCCTGAAACACACACACAGGCTCACACACACACACACAGGCTCACACACAGGCTCACACACACACACAGGCTCACACACACACACAGGCTCACACACACACACACACACACACGGTTTCTCCAATCAGGGTCTTTTCACTAGTGGTGAGTAATGAAAGTAGGCGATCAGCAAAGGAAGCCATTTTCAAGTATTGAGATGCAGCCCTGGTGTCTCAGACCACTCACCAGTCCTGTACAGCGTTGAAGGACTCTTCGTTGCAGATGTCGTACATGAGGATGAAGCCCATGGCTCCACGGTAGTAGGCGGTGGTGATAGTCCTGTACCTCTCCTGCCCTGCTGTATCCTAGGGGACAGGCATACATACGTATGTATTATTACTACAGTTCATATATCATCATATGATAGAAGAACGTTTTCCCTGAGTCAAAATGGTTTGAAACAAAAATAAAAATTATTCACATGATGCTCCACAAGTGTACGTAGAGGGATAAAAGTAAATATATGCAAATTCACCCATAACTCCACTTATAGCCCGGGATCCTTTAAGCAGGGTTCATACAGGCATTGGCAAGTCAAATTCAAGGATATTTAAGGGACTTTTTCAAGCACGTAAATGTCATTTTCAAGAACCTCAGTGTTATACAATTGTATAATTTATATAATTGTACCTATAGGGCCTAATATAGAACCCCACCTCCCCCCAAAAAGCATGGAAAAAGTGTAAAATAAATAAATAAGTAAAGTAGGCCACTTTATGAATAATACAAAAAATTGGCCTTGCCAATGCATTGATATTTCAACTTATTATTACATTCTAAAATATGTGAGAATAATGTGGACATTGCCTGACTAAATAGATCGGATGCATGCCGATTTTTCTGCAGCCTACGTGGCCGATGCAAGCACACATAATAAATCCATGAATAGCGGTAGCATTAATCTCACCATTTGAATCTCACCATTGCTGTTTTCATGATGAGAAAGTAACCAGAAAACAGGTTATTTTTTTAATGGAAAAATGTGCATGGAAAGCCAAATTGAAGCCAACATCAGATGTTGTCATCCTCATAATTACCACGCATGGTTTTACCGCAACAGAGTTACACCGTAACAGAGTTACAACTTACACTGCCATAAATGCAAGGACAGAAAAGTAATATATTATGTCACACGAATTTGGACAGCTCTGTCAAGACACCAACCATTACAAAGGGTTAAACATAGGTTTAAAAAAATAAAAAGAGACTTATAATAGAATAAAACTTTATTGTCCATCCAGGATGGACATTTTTCTTTGGCATCAACTTCCGTTACAAGAATCACACACACATACATTCTCACATCGTACACATTTAAACCAGTCAGTCCGTCATGTTGCGTCCACTAACAACATAGAGGACATTAATACGTTCACTCACAAACGACCACTGTTCCAACTGCACTAGATCGATAAGTACATATACCGATACAATGTACTTTGCATTTAGTAGTCCAACAGCACAAGGAAATAATTAATGTTTGAACACGTTCTTCTTGGTCATGGGCATTCTGAAGTGCCGGCCAGAGGGAAGCCTCTCAAACTGAGGGCGTAGAGGGTTGGAGGGGTAGCCAACGACAGCCAGCTCCTTCTTTTTGGTTGCCTTGTGAAACAGAATGGTGTTGGAGGGTCGTGTCTCTCTATCTTTGGTGGGAGTGTGTTTTCAGCTTGTCGTAGGACCTACAGTGCAAGTTTGTGTATAGGCATGATGAGAGAACTCTGTAACAAAATCTGTAGCAAGCTGTCCTGATTAGGAAATGCTCACTAGTTATAGAAAGAAAGACCCACATATGGCCTCTGATGCTTCTGATCAATTGAAAATCATTTGTGTCCTGGTTATTTAACTGCAAGGGAAGGAGAGGTTTGAATGTGTAAGTGGGTGATATTTAGCCAATAGGCTGGTTCCAGATCTGTTTGTGATATATAGCCAACTCCTATGGTCATACAACCAACACAACAAAATACAGACCTGGGACCAGGTTACCACACAAACATCTGCCTAATCATAATAAAGCCACTCAAAAACTCAATCTAACCCATATATTGATTCCAAAGACATGTCCACTGATCTCCCCTCATCTAAATCTTAAAGTGTCTTTCAGAGTCGTCAATTTCTTATAGTCCCAACGGGAGCTTCCATTTTTCCAAATGTAACTATTTCAGAATGGAATTGGCTGTGGGGTTTCTTCCCATCTAAATATGGAAAGCTTGTTTTGCACGGATGCTGATTTGTTGCCATTTCACTGCCTCTCTGTTCATTCGTGTGGCAAATGCACATAAGCAGAAACATGTAGGAAACAGCCCAGCACTTTGTCCTCATGTAATTAATGGGGATTTCACATACAGTCTCTTCGGAAAGGATTCAGATCCCTTGACTTTTTCCACATTTTGCTACGTTACGGCCTTCTGAAATGTATGAAATAAATAAAAAATCCTTAGCAATCTACACACAATTACCCCATAATGACAAAGTGAAAACAGGCTGAGAAATCTTTAAAAATGTATTTAAAAAGAATATATATATATAAAAATCTTATTGACATGAGTATTCAGACCCTTTGCTATGAGACTAAATTGAGCTTAGGTGCAACCTGTTTCCATTGTTTCCAGTCCACCTGTAGTAAATTATATTGATTGGACATGATTTGGAAAAGCAGTCACCTGTCTATATAAGGTCCCAGTTGACGCTGCATGTCAGCGCAAAAACCAAGCCATGAGGTCGAAGGAATTGCCCATAGAGTTCAGAGGCTTCTGGGGAAGGGTACCAAAACATTTCTGCAGCATTGAAGTTCCCCAAGAACACAGTGGCCTCCATCATTCTTAAATGGAAGAAGTTTGGAACCACCAAGACTCTTCCAAGAGCTGACTGCACGGCCAAACTGAGCAATCGGGTGAGGACGGCCTTGGTCAGGGAGGTGACTCTGAAAAAGCTCTAGTTCCTCTGTGGAGATGGGAGAAACTTCCAGAAGGACAACCATATCTGCAGCACTCCACCAATCAGGCCTTTATGGTAGAGTGGCCAGACGTATGTCACTCCTCAGTAAAAGGCACATGACAGCCAACTTGGAGTTTGCCAAAAAGGTATCTAAAGACTCTCCAACCATGAGAAACAAGATTCTCTGGTCTGATGAAACCAAGATTGAACTCTTTGGCCTGAATGCCAAGCGTCACATCTGGAGGAAACCTGGCACCATTACTACGGTGAAGCATGGTGGTGGCAGCATCATGCTGTGGGGGTGTTTTTCAGCTGCAGGGACTGGGAGATTATTCAGGGTCGAGGCAAAGATTAATGGAGGAAAGTATCACAGACTGGGGCGAACGTTCACCTTCCAACAGGACAACGACCCTAAGCACACAGCCAAGAATTTGCAGAAGTAGCTTCGGGACATCTCTGAATGTCCTTGAGTGGCCCAGCCAGAGCCCGGACTTGTATCTGATCTAACATCTCTGGAGAGATCTGAAAATAGCTGTGCAGCAACGCTCCCCATTCAACCTGACAGCGCTTGAGAGGATCAGCAGAGAAGAATGGGAGAAACTCCCCAAATAATGGTGTGCCAAGCTTGTAGCGTCATACCCAAGAAGACTGTAATTGCTGCCAAAGGTGCTTCAACAAAGTACTGAGTAAAGAGTCTGAATACTTATGTAAATGTGATATTTCGATTGTTGTTTTTTCATACATTTGCAAACATTTCTAAAAACCTGTTTTTGCTTTGTCATTATGGGGTATTGTGTGTGTAAAAAAAAAAGAAGAAAGAAAGTAAAGTCAACTTTCCGAAGGCACTGAACATAGACACAGGCTCCGCTTCCGCCTGTGACCAATCACAATGGTTGCACACTAAAAGGTGTCCGCATACTAGATTCGGTTTACTCCTAGCAGAACTCGGCGAGGCGAATGTCTGAGAAAAATACAGCAATATTACAGTTTGTCCCTCTTGAGATGCCATAGCAACAAATAGTCAATATACACTTCCTCAAAATATTCTGAATTAATCTAAGATAAATAAAAAAAATCTGTAATAAAATGTGATTTTTTTTGCAGAGCAGGTCTTAGTCATACAATTTTTAATCGAACTAAGATATTTGGTGTAGTATTTCTCAAGTGGAAAAACATTGAATGACAACTAACTCTTAAGAATCCCTACTGTTGACCAATCACCGACGAAGGGCTACCGAACTTCGATTAGCCTCAAGAAAAAAACGTGTGCGCTCGAACAGCTGAAAAAAAAAACCTGCAGAACGCTGCCGAAAACCAAAACGTCACAACATATGAGCGAACTGACTGGGAAGCAAGCATACGGTAAGCTTAACAACAACACATTTACCCCTGAGAAAGTAAAACAACTTGCAGCAGGCCGCATCCCACTTCGCAGTCACACATTTGCCTGGATGTGTGGCCACCTTCCACCAGACCTGGGTTCAAAATACTATTTGAAATCTTTCAAATACTTTGACCGTTTGCTCTAGCCTGCCTGGAGTGCCAGATGGGTGGGGCTTGCAGTTTTGGACAATTCTATTGGTTCATTAAACCATCTTTAGTGGAGCTCGCTATCTGCCATCACAAAGCAAGTGCTATTACTGTAGCTTTTTGCTAGATTGTTGTTGCTGCTGCAAACATCAATAGCGCAGCAGCTGTTTTGAGTGCACAGTGTGAGTGCACCGCCTTCTACTTTTACACCTCAAGCCAGGCATTTAAAGACGGGATCAATCTGCGCTGATTACCACTCTCTGCTTATCACAAATTGCAATTTACTCTGGCAGTGTTGTCTGCCGAGACCCCACTTCTGTACCCCCCCATCAGTCCCTGTGTACCCTCCGTGGGTTCTACCCGCTCACCCGAAGGGGCCACTATAATTGCCTGCAGGATCTCGTTGTTGGGGAGCAGTGTGAAGAGCTGCTGCCATGACAACCATCATCGCCTGATGATGCAAGCTCACCAGAAGCTTCTGTTGCCTCTTTTTTTCTCTCCCTGGGCCTGCAGGAGAAAGATTGTTCGTGTCTGAAGCATTACTATTGAGACATCCGACAGACAGGAAGGATGTGTGTTCGATTGATTCCTCTGTGTGTCTGTGTGCGAGTGGGTACGTGTGCGTTGCGGATGACTGTCGGCTTATTTCATTTATCTATAGTACAGTAGTGACATCGTCATGGCTGTAGACAGTCACAAGGACTGGGTTGACTGTGAACGTGGCGCTCGGGCTAAAGAAACACGCTAAGTAGATCAACAAAGCGTACCCTGGAAAAGGACTAAATGTAATCATTATGCACATAATGACATGTTTACGTATCCTGTATGTATTGGCGCATAATGAATATAGTCCTTATGCACAGTACACTCAAGCACTGTATCTTGAGCAGTGGACTTTCAGCATGTAACTACAGTTTATGTAGACTGACAGTATACAGTAGACCTGGGTTGAATGGGATCATTACCTCCTGTGCGGTCTTATCAAGCCCACTGACTGTCTACAAACAGGTGACAAACAAACGACAGCTTGAACGACACCTGTGTCGTCACCACATGGCACATTCATAGTGGCGTAGATATAGAACGGAATAGCAATAGAATATCTTCAAATTCCATACGGTGAGAATGTATAGCGTGATCTGTTTGTGTTGTAACGTCAACTCCTTGTCACTCATTGTTATGTTTGGCATGACCAGGAGATGCGTGATGGCACAAACAGCATGGCACCCAGGCTAGAGAATAGATTGGGTCGAATGGCACAGAAGCAACTGCAACGACTCACCCATATCTGGAGCTTGACCCTCTTTTCGTTCCTGTAGACGGTCTTGACCTTGAAGTCGATGCCCACCGTGCTGACGAAAGAGTTGCTGAAGGAGTCGTCGGCGTAGCGGAACAGGAAGCTGGTCTTGCCCACGCTGCTGTTGCCAATGATGAGGAGCTTGAACATGTAGTCAAAGTTCTGGTCGGAGCCATCTCTCTGCCCAAAGCGCTGGTCTGCCTTCGCCATCTGTGGAGCATTGGAGCATTGATCATGTGTGCAGACAGATGGGTGGATGAGTCAAAAGGGGTTGGAGAGAAGTGTTCACTCAAGAATGAATGCCTTTGCAGAGGAAACCATGGTGAGGAAACCATGGTTTCAGGACTATTCTGGTCGGGCTATAATCTCCACATTTCTACCATCTTGATTATCTGTTGGGGCATCTTCTCGAACAGATTTCTCAGAAATGTCATGACATGGGGGAAAATGAATATTGCATTGTACCTTTTATTATAACAGCCTATATATTATATAATGAATAAAAAGGGGTTTTAATATGCAATACTGTTAACTGGATATATTAGTTGAATTTATCAGACAGTGATGTCTAGACATGTGCTAGTGCATTTTTCATGTGTTAGTAGACTATGCATGTAGGCAATGGATGGTCAGTGCAAATGCTGGGCACTGAAAACTGGTTTAAACCGCAGGTGTGGCCCGTTATTCAAAACACACACAGGCTATTCAAAACGTACGACTAAAGCTATAACTAAGTGCAACATTTATGAGAGGACATCTTCATTCAGAGAACCCATAGACATCCATGTGTGTATACAGTAGGATTGTGAAACCATCATCGAACTGCTGCCATCGTTACGATTAAGGCACAGGTGCAAATGCATAGTCTAATTCGACATTTGTCTTTGGTCATATGGTACTGCTATCAGACTACGATCCATAGTTATTGCTGTAATTCTAAAAGTATGAGGATAACCGGCAAAATACCAAGACATTAAATGTGTCTTACCTCTAAATCTTCTCTGGGTGGTTGTTTTCTCTCCGTTCTCCTTTCGTTGGCTCGGCGACTGAACTGCGCTGAATGCACCTGACAAGCCAACTCGTTGGCAAAACACTTCTTGAATATCTATATGAATCAGCTTCTGTCCTGATCTGTAAGTTTATCCAATCATGTGGTGGGGGGGTCGAATCATTTGGAGCTTATTCCTGGTGTTTTTACATTATTTTATGTCCAACAATGAAAATTCAACATATTTTTTAAATATTTTTCCTCAAACTTGGAGGGTGGGGGCATATAAATCCACCGCCAGTGAAGAACCCTGCTCTACACTAAACAGCCATAACCATCTTCGGTAGTCATTCTGCAGCGGGAGGACAATTAGCATTAGTGTCGGTACCTCCTTATGTAAAGAAAAAGTCGTTGTACAGATAAACTCCTGTGAATGGAACGGAGCAAATGTGTAGACCGGCACTCCTCTGTAGGAACAGACGCATATCAGACCACAGAACGGAATTACAGGAAATAGCACGGTTTTGATTATATTAGCCTACATGACTCATCCATGAAATAGGCAGGCTACCAGTCAAAATATAGCTATACATTTATACTGGTCTGAGTTGCAGTAAATCACTTCACAATGTTGTTCACCTTGATTGTGCAAAGTACACACAACCAGAAAACCATCTCTGCATTGGCATAACCATACAACAGTTGCATGTTATGAAGACCCAGCTTGAACAGTATGGCATTGTCAATACCTCTAATTTATTACAAGGTATAAATGGCGCAACAGGTGAATAACATGTGACCACTAGTGATCACTAGTGATCGCTCAAGTAACAACTATGTAACCATGTAGTACCAGTATAATAAAAGGAGGCAAATTGTCTAACCATTTTTTTTTTTTACTGTATCCACACACAGTTCATCCATGTGTCAACCACAAAGCTAGATAGGTATGTATGTACACAATCTTTGTACACTCCCTTATGTTTTGAAAGCAAAATTCCTGCAGTTATTTTACACAAAAATAAAAAGCATATTTCGACCAGAAAACACAAAATACTGGGATAGTGTCCCAAATGGCACCCTAATCTGACCTGGGCTCATAGGGCTCTGGTCAAATGCAATCTTTAGGGAATAGGGTGGCTTTTGGGACGTAACCTAGGCTCTAAAAATGGAAGATGAGACTACGGTCAAGTGCATCTGTAAGATTAACAGGGGCGAGGTGAGGAAGAACATTGAGATTAAATAACATTGACTCATTACATCATCTATGCCCAGGAATTTAGCATACATTTTGACTGATGAATCTGCTCAACTAGGTCATAAGTCCCAAGCAACAGACTTCATCCATTATCCCCCGCAAACGCAAGAGGCTCCAAATGAATGACCATGTCCCCTGGCAATTCCAATCCTGTGGTGAATTGTAGCATCATTTTACAGTCCGACAACTCTTAGATCTAGTTTCCAGAGGTGAGTGCAGGATTGATGCCACTCTGTTCCAACTCAGCGATCACTGCCGTGTGTTTGAAGTCGGTTGGTTTGTGGTTAAAGGTCTCCACCAATCGGAAGGTCTCCTGCCGCTGGGTTCCGTAGAACAGCTGCACCTGATTGGCCAAGCACTGAGCCAGATGTACAGTCTGCAAAATAGTGTTTCGTTAAAAGCTTTCCTCTGCCTGGACCACAATAAATAGCTAAGCTATATATGATGACTGCTGTGTAATAAGCAAACAAAATACCATAGGTAAAATTACATTGAATCTACAGTCCAAATACTTGACCAATTACCATCTCACACAGCACAGTTGTTGGTATAATTCATTAATGTGCTGTTTGTATACACGTCTGATTAGACTATGGGTAACGGTTAAGTTGCATGTGGAGCATATGCATAATTGGATTCTTCTGCTGCTGATTTCAAACACTGACTTCAACATCTTTATGATCAAGCGGAACTGTGACAACTTACCATAAACTTAGGATCCATCTCAGCAGTCATGAGCACCACACCCTTATCCTTCTGCAAGTCTGAGTAGTGGTAGAGGATCAACTGACTGGGGGCGTGCTCTCCCATGGTCTGTGGAGAGGGTCAGGAAAACATCATGTGTTATTCAATATAGTAGTACATCATCTATACCAGGGGTCTCCAACCCTGTTCCTGGAGAGATACCCTCCTGTAAGGTTCACACTCCAACCCGTCGTAACTAACCCGGTTCAGCTTATCAACCAGCTAATTATTAGAATCAGGTGTGGTAGATTAGGGTTGGAGTGAAAACCTACAGGACGGTAGCTCTCCAGGAACAGGGTTGAGAGTCCTGATCTATACGATTTATTTGAATATCATTATTTTTTTTAAACTTTCTGATATACGGATAGTCGAAAAACATGTGTTTTAAAAGAAGAAATGGGTTTTAAAAGAAGATGTGTTTGAGGAAACACTGCTTTGATTGACTGACAATAACAACAAGTGTGAAACGTGTGAAGGACAACCGAAGTAAAGTTGGTTTTATATTCACACACTTGGACATTCAACAGACATTCGCCAGAAGCCATTTAAAATGGTAAAAATCAATAACTAATTAATCGATTGTCACAGAAACATAAAAATAGATGTTTTTTTTTCTATAAATGTCTAGCATACTTTTTCAACCTTTGTTTTGAATAAAAATTCTAGTTTAGATTTTATTTACAGTGCCTTGCGAAAGTATTCGGCCCCCTTGAACTTTGCGACCTTTTGACACATTTCAGGCTTCAAACATAAAGATATAAAACTGTATTTTTTTGTGAAGAATCAACAACAAGTGGGACACAATCATGAAGTGGAACGACATTTATTGGATATTTCAAACTTTTTTAACAAATCAAAAACTGAAAAATTGGGCATGCAAAATTATTCAGCCCCCTTAAGTTAATACTTTGTAGTGCCACCTTTTGCTGCGATTACAGCTGTAAGTCGCTTGGGGTATGTCTCTATCAGTTTTGCACATCGAGAAACTGACATTTTTTCCCATTCCTCCTTGCAAAACAGCTTGAGCTCAGTGAGGTTGGATGGAGAGCATTTGTGAACAGCAGTTTTCAGTTCTTTCCACAGATTCTTGATTGGATTCAGGTCTGGACTTTGACTTGGCCATTCTAACACCTGGATATGTTTATTTTTGAACCATTCCATTGTAGATTTTGCTTTATGTTTTGGATCATTGTCTTGTTGGAAGACAAATCTCCGTCCCAGTCTCAGGTCTTTTGCAGACTCCATCAGGTTTTCTTCCAGAATGGTCCTGTATTTGGCTCCATCCATCTTCCCATCAATTTTAACCATCTTCCCTGTCCCTGCTGAAGAAAAGCAGGCCCAAACCATGATGCTGCCACCACCATGTTTGACAGTGGGGATGGTGTGTTCAAGGTGATGAGCTGTGTTGCTTTTACGCAATCTGACCAGAGCACCTTCTTCCACATGTTTGGTGTGTCTCCCAGGTGGCTTGTGGCAAACTTTAAACGACACTTTTTATGGATATCTTTAAGAAATGGCTTTCTTCTTGCCACTCTTCCATAAAGGCCAGATTTGTGCAATATACGACTGATTGTTGTCCTATGGACAGAGTCTCCCACCTCAGCTGTAGATCTCTGCAGTTCATCCAGAGTGATCATGGGCCTCTTGGCTGCATCTCTGATCAGTCTTCTCCTTGTATGAGCTGAAAGTTTAGAGGGACGGCCAGGTCTTGGTAGATTTGCAGTGGTCTGATACTCCTTCCATTTCAATATTATCGCTTGCACAGTGCTCCTTGGGATGTTTAAAGCTTGGGAAATCTTTTTGTATCCAAATCCGGCTTTAAACTTCTTCACAACAGTATCTCGGTCCTGCCTGGTGTGTTCCTTGTTCTTCATGATGCTCTCTGCGCTTTTAACGGACCTCTGAGACTATCACAGTGCAGGTGCATTTATACGGAGACTTGATTACACACAGGTGGATTGTATTTATCATCATTAGTCATTTAGGTCAACATTGGATCATTCAGAGATCCTCACTGAACTTCTGGAGAGAGTTTGCTGCACTGAAAGTAAAGGGGCTGAATAATTTTGCACGCCCAATTTTTCAGTTTTTGATTTGTTAAAAAAGTTTGAAATATCCAATAAATGTCGTTCCACTTCATGATTGTGTCCCACTTGTTGTTGATTCTTCACAAAAAAAATACAGTTTTATATCTATGTTTGAAGCCTGAAATGTGGCAAAAGGTCGCAAAGTTCAAGGGGGCCGAATACTTTCGCAAGGCACTGTAAATACAGAAAATCTATAAAAGATGCCATTTAAAGCAGTATAAATCAATAACTAATTCAGTCACAGAAACATCAAACTTCATATGATATTTTCTATAAAAGTCTAGCATACTTTTGAGTGAAAATTCCAGGTGGGTTTCTAATGATCAATTAGCCTTTTAAAATGATAAACTTGGATTAGCTAACACAACATGCCATTGGAACAAAGGAGTGATGGTTGCTGATAATGGGGCCTCTGTACGCCTATGTAGATATCCCATTCAAAATCAGCCGTTTCCAGCTAAAATCGTAATTTACAACATTAATGTCTACACTGTATTTCGGATCAATTCGAAGCTTTTCTTTCAAAAACAAGGACATTTCCAAGTGACCACAAACTTTTAAACGGTAGTGTACGTATATATATATATATAAATAATAGCATGGGTATTGAAAGATACCAGAGGGTGGATAACAATAACACGAGAAGTGGACGGTACATGTTTTGTATCTGGGCTAAATGTATACATTATGATTTGCCTCTGAACTGTATGTGAACCCCTCTGCAATCTACTGGCACTAACCATTTAAAACTAGGACTTCAACTAGGCCGTCGCTATGCTATTTGCTCTCTTTCTCTCTTAAACTGCTAGCACAAAGCCTATGTGAAAATTTGTTTTTCCACAAAAGCTCACGAAGAAAAAAAAAAATCAACTGGCCCAAATCAGCTCTACATAATTCAGCAGGGAGGTGTGCAACTACCACACATTATATTATATTATTCACATTCCTTGCAGAAATAACTATTTGCAAACCTTTTAAAATGTCCAGAAAGACAGTGGGCTTAGAAGGGTATTTATACTTTAAAATACATATTTTAAGTGAATGGATGTGGATGAAAATTCTGCCAGTGTTTTAATGTCCTAGTTTCTTGTTTTTTTTGTCAGAATAATAGGAGATAATTATTTATTTCAGATTTTATTTCTTTCATTACATTTCCAGTGGGTCAGAAGTTTACATACACTCAATTAGTATTTGGTAGCATTGCCTTTAAATTGTTTAACTTGGGTCAAACGTTTTGGGTAGCCTTCCACAAGCTTCCCACAATAAGTTGGGTGAATTTTGTCCCATTCCTCCTGACAGAGCTGGTGTAACTGAGTCAGGCCTCCTTGCTCGCACACGCTTTTTCAGTTCTGGCAACAAATTTTCTATGGGATTGAGGTCAGGGCCTTGTGATGGGCCCTCGAATACCTTGACTTTCTTGTCCTTAAGCCATTTTGCCACAACTTTGGAAGTATGCTTGGGGTCATTGTCCATTTGGAAGACCCATTTGCGACCAAGCTTTGTTTCATCAGACCAGAGGACATTTCTCCAAAAAGTAAGATCTCTGTCCCCATGTGCAGTTGCAAACCGTTGTCTGGCTTTTTTTAATGGCGGTTTTGGAGCAGTGGCTTCTTCCTTGCTGAGCGGCCTTTCAGGTTATGTCGATCTAGGACTCGTTTTACTGTGGATATAGATACTTTTGTACCCATTTCCTCCAGTATCTTCACAAGGTTGATTTGCACTTTTCGCACCAAAGTACGTTCATCTCTCGGAGAAAGAACGCATCTCCTTCCTGAGCGGTATGACGGCTGCGTGGTCCCATGGTGTTTATGCTTGCGTACTATTGTTTGGAAAGATGAACGTGGTACCTTCAGGTGTTAGCAAAATTGCCTTGAAATACAGGCCTTGAAAAAAAAGGCCTTGAAATACATCCACAATCACACCCCCCAATTGACTCAAATTGTGTCAATTAGCCTATCAGAAGCTTCCACAGCCATGACATCATTCTCTGGAATTTTCCAAGCTGTTTAAAGGCACAGTCAACTTAGTGTTTGTAAACATCTGACCCACTGGAATTGTGATAAAAGTGAATTATAAGTTAAATGATCCGTCTGTAAACAATTGATGGAAAAATTACTTGTGTCATGCACGAAGTAGATGTCCTAACCGACTTGCCAAAACTATAGTTTGTTAACATGAAATGTGTGGTCGAAAAACAAGTTTTAATGACTCCAACCTAAGTGTATGTAAACTTCCGACTTCAACTGTAGTTTGATGATTCTGTGACAAACGGTGAATTAGTTATTGATTTATATCGCTTTAATAGGCATTTTATAGATTTCATGTATTTCTATAAAATCAAAACTGGAATTTGTATTCAAAACAAATGTTCTAAAAGTATGCTAGACATTTATAGAATAAATAATATCTAGTTTGATGATTATGTGACAGTGAATTAGTTATTGAATTTTACATTTGTAAATGGCTTTTGGCAAATGTCCTGAATGTCTTGAATGTCTTGAATGTGAAACCAACTTTACCTCGATTGTAGGATACCAGTGTGTCTTTTGTATGAGGCACTCATAAAAACGATCATAAAAGTGTTTTATAAACATATTAATGTAATGGTTTATCCTCGTAGGCTATGTAGCAAAGTCAGCCAAATAACTTGTCTTTCGTTTTAGACAAAGCATTTCACCCCTACAAAAAATACGCACATTTATTTCTCAGAAAGTAATTGAATATTAACATCCATTCGGATATTTGAATAATACCTGGACATTGATGAGGGAGGTGAAATGGAGCTCGTGGTCCGACCACTGGCCCAGGAAGAACTCATAGCCCTCCTTCTGGGGTAACGCATACAGGAACTGGAGATAGGGGAGTCACAGATTGTAATCATCATCAACGCTGTCTATTTTCAACTGTTTCTTGAGTAAACTATCTGACATTAAATTACCATCATTCTGCTTTGCGACCATCAACCAACAAGAGTTCCAATTGTGAACTTGAGAGTATGACATCTCAAAATAATAAAATGCATTCTTTATTGGAGCAATACTGCCACCAAGTGGTCTTTATTGCATGTTACAATCACGTCTGCTCTGACTTTTGTCATTATGCCAGACAAATTGGCAAATAATTTGTTCGCCAATTTGTATGCAATGTCATTGCAAACACACTTTATTATCATCAAATATTTTGACATATTACAGCACAGTCCTAATAGACACTGAGCAGTGAGATTCTTACCGCGGGGTTCGACTTAGCTCGGTTGAAAATTACTTCAAAAATGTGAGCCTAAAAGGGAGGAATAATTATGCAATTACAAAAAAAACATTTGTTAAGGTCAATAAATAGGTAAGCAAAGCAAGTCAAATTACTGGCAAAAGTGTTTTCTGACAAAATAGCAAACTTACTGGTATGACAGCACTGATGGTGTCTTTTGTGGCATAATACTGCCTCCACAGCTGAAAACAGAGAATGAAAGTTACAAACATACCATGGTTCTTCACCTAGATATGACATTTCATCTCTAAATATGTAAATACCCATACCTCCGCAATTTCTTCTCCTGAATTATCCTGGATCAAGTCCAAGTTCAGGATAGATCCTAGGGTCTGTGCAAAAACAAAAAATACATTAATGGGATCACTCAGGTGTACGGGGTGAGTTACCCTCATACAGGGGTAACAAGTAATGGGCTCTTAAACCTTGTGAAAAGCTGTATACAAATGCAATCCAATAATGTCAATAGTATCAATCAATGCCGTTCCACATTCTCTTTAGCTATTTACAATGCTATCGAGGACAGCATTTGTTCATTTTCACCTTGTCTTTAGTGAATCTGCCTGAACCATCAGCCTGCTTGTCACGCTTCTCCAACTGCAAATAAGGTAAGATTTGATGCATATCAAATTGGAGACAATTAAACAGTGTTTCCCTACATTGGTGTAGAGCATATTGGCACGAAGACAAAGCTACATCTATGGGCTCGCAGTCTTTCAGCGTAAAGACATCCACAACAGGGGAGAGGATGCACGCACCCCAAGCAACGGTGGGTAGCCTAACAGACCATGTTTAAGCATTATGATTACACGCAACAAAATATGTTATGCATTAACTTACCTCCTGCTCCATGACTTTGACAAACTCTGCTTGTTTAGAGTGTCCAAGAGGCTCCCTCTTGACTTCAATTCGCTTCTCGAGCCGAGCATTGAACTCCTGAGGGTTGGCACTAAAAAAAGAAAAATGAAAGAACTTCTGGTTAGGAAATGTGCAAATTCAAAACTAAGGTACAGGTCAGCCTAGCCCGTGATCATGACGCAGATCATTTACACATAAGAGTCATTGGACGAAGGGGTCTTCTGTACGTACGGGGGTGTTTTGTTCAGAGCCCAGACGCTTAATATGAACATTGACACGCATGGTTGCGGTACTGTTTTGGAAGCAAAAGGTTAAATTGATACACGCGTTGATAGGGTTAGAGTTTCCACACGCGTATATCTTTCTTCATGTAACAGAGCTTGGTTACATAAGACAAGATGCGACCACCTGTGTGTGCTCAGTCACTATCAGAAAGTGTAACTCAGAAAGTGTAGCGGAAGTGTAGTTTGAAGGCAAGGGCTCCCGAGTGGTGCAGCGGTCTAAGGAACTGCATCTCGGTGCTTTAGGCGTTACTACAGACACATTGGTTCGATTCCAGGCTGTATCACAACCACCCGTGATTGGGAGTCCCATAGGGCGGCGCACAATTGGCCCAGTGTCGTCCGGGTTTAGACGGTGAAAGCCGTAGCTGGATGGATCTGTGGAAAACTGTGTATATTTCTTTCTTTGAAGGATTCTTTCTTGCTAACCATGTTTGCGAGCTATGATTATTTAAAAATACAGCGTCGGGATTATAGTTCACGAGGTAGTCATGGGTGATGATAATGGTTGAAAACTGTAGGGCGGCAAAATTCCACCTAGAGTTTGAGGACTAAAGGCCAGCCTAGAGCAGTGGTCACCAACCTTTTCTGAGTCAAGATCACTTTCGGTGTCAAAATGCACGCCGAGATCTACCGCTGTGATTTTTTTATTAACGTGACTTAAAAAATGTAAGCCTATGCAACAATAACCAATTAAAAACAGTACTGTAGCAATGAGGTTTGTGCAGTAACCTGTAGACCCAACACATTATCACCGCATACTGGCTTTGCTTGAATTTACCTGCCAATGCATTGTTGTTCGGGACATTTAAAAAATATATATTTCAAAATATGAGGCAGGCTCCATGATCACACCGATAATAGATCCATTGTTGTATTACTTGTGAGGCACAGCTGAGTGAGCATACATTTAAATCATTTGCTTTTTATTTTACTGGGCTGATGGTGCCTGCATCTGATGGTCAGTCTCAGCGGAAGGAGAGAGCAGCAGACTGAGGGTCCGTCTCTCAACGTCCCTCCACTCTCCCTTTCCTCCACTGACACTGACCAAAAAGGGGCACAGTCTTCCAGCTGATGGCAAAACTCGAGTCACACCGCATTATTTTTGCCTCATGCGCAAATTCATGTTGTTACTCCTATGAACAGAGAAAGTGAAATATTCCTTGATATTAAAAAAGACCCAAGAAACTAATAATAACAACAACAGAGTAAGAACTTAAACATGAACTCACTCATAAAAACAGCAGCTCTTTGCTGTATTCTTTGACAGTCTCTCTAGTCATTGATTTAAAATCTCACAGTATACATTTCGCCGTAGCTTTCTTTTATGCCTGCTACGTTACTGCAGACTCGGTCATCTGAGCAATCTGATTGGCCAGCAATTATTTCACTTATAATTCACTGTATCACAATTCCAGTGGGTCAGAAGTTTACAGACATTAAGTTGGCTGTGCCTTTAAACAGCTTGGAAAATTCCAGAAAATGATGTCATGGCTTTAGTAGCTACTGATAGGCTAATTGACATACTTTGAGTCAATTGGGGGGTGTACCTGTGGATGTATTTCAAGGCCTACCTTCAAAATCAGTGCCTCTTTGCTTGACATCGTGGGAAAATCAAAAGAAATCAGCCAAGACCTCAGAAAAAAGATTGTAGACCTCCACAAGTCTGCTTCATCCTTGGGAGCAACTTCCAAACACAGAAGGTACCACATTCATCTGTACAAACAATAGTATGCAAGTATAAACACCATGGGACCACGCAGCCATCATACCGCTCAGGAAGGAGACGAGTTCTGTCTCCTAGAGATGAACGTACTTTGGTGCGAAAAGTGCAAATCAATCCCAGAGCAACAGCAAAAGACCATGTGAAGATGCTGGAGGAAACAGGTACAAAAGTATCGATATCCACAGTAAAAATGAGTCCTATATTGACATAACCTGAAAGCCCACTCAGCAAGGAAGAAGCCACTGCTCCAAAACCATCATAAAAAAAGCCAGACTACGGTTTGCAACTACACACGGGGACAAAGATGGTACTTTTTGGAGAAATGTCTTCTGGTCTGATGAAACAAAAACAGAACTGTTTGGCCATAATGACCATTGTTATGTTTGTAGGAAAAAGGGGGAGGCTTGCAAGCCGACGAACATCATCCCAACCGTGAAGCACGGGGGTGGCAGCATCATGTTGTGGGGGTGCTTTAATGCAGGAGGGACTGGTGCATTTCACAAAATAGATGGCATCATGAGGTAGGAAAATTATGTGGAGATATTGAAGCAACATCTCAAGACATCAGTCAGGAAGCTAAAGCTTGGTCGCAAATGGGTCTTCCAAATAGACAAGGACCCCAAGCATACTTCCAAAGTTATGGCTTAAGGACAACAAAGTCCAGGTATTGGAGTGGCCATCACGAAGCTCTGACCTCAATCCCATAGAACATTTGTGGGCAGAACTGAAAAAGTGTGTGCAAGCAAGGAGGCCTACAAACCTGACTCAGTTACACCAGCTCTGTCAGGAGGAATGGGTCAAAATTCACCCAACTTATTGCGGGAAGCTTGTGGAAGACTACCTGAAACATTTGACCTAAGTTAAAAAAATTTAAAGGCAATGCTACCAAATACTAATTGAGTGTATGTAAACTTCTGACCCACTGAGAATGTGACGAAATAAATTAAAGCTGAAATAAATCACTCTACTATTATTCTGACATTTCACATTCTTAAAATAAAGTGGTGATCCAAACTGATCTAAGGCAGGGAATTCTTACTAGGATTAAATGTTAGGAATTGTGGAAAAACTGAGTTTAAATGTATTTGGCTAAAGTGTAAGTAAACTTCCGACTTCAACTGTACATACATTCCGTTACATAACATACACACACGTTATTTATATATATATATGTTTTAAAGGCAATGCAAAGCTAGTTAACCCAGTAGGCAATACTTAGCGGTCACCAGGTCTTACCCATGGTTGTTACACCTTGTTATTTCATTTCCCTGTTCATTATCCAGTGACAAACAGTGGGAGTTGCACACCAAACTAGTTAGCATATTAGCCTGGTGCTAACTAATATTTGCTAGCGTTTGACTTAGCGCTTACTTTCGTAGTTTCTTTATCTTTTCCTGATATTTATTATAATATGGATTGTCTTCCAATTCCGGCTCTTTCTCTTTCTTCACAGAAAATGCTCTAAAATGCGACGGCACCAGACCTGGGATGAGCGGTCGTATTCCAGTTGCCCTGACCGCTAGCATCCCACGGTACAAACAAGACATTTGCACCATGGCCGCCGCCATATTTCCTTCGTCGTTGTCGCACATAAATAAAGCGCCGTGAAGAAACACTGTGAACTTACAAATCTTTCCGAGGACCTGTTCTGTGTGTGTCAAACACAGTAAATGAGAAGGGCCCATATAACTATATGGATATGCCTAAATGTTTGTATTTTTTTGTTAATCAAGTGGTTTGAGCATTTTAATTCAATCCACAAATGTCCCAAATCACAACACAACAGTCTTCTAAAACATTTGCATTCATTTCAAAATCAGTTTGGAATGCATCAAAACAAGCTTGGAATGCATCAAAACAAGCTTGGAATGCATCAAAACAAGCCTGGAATGCATCAAAACAAGCCTGGAATGCATCAAAACAAGCTTGGAATGCAACAGTAATGCACATAAATGCACAGAGTATGTTAGAATAGTAGCAATGGTGAAAACACATTTTAGAAGATTCAAGGTTTTTATTATGAACACATTTACAGAGCAGCTTCAAGGTAAACTGTAAATAATAATTTTTAGAACTGAAACCTTTCGGTGTTTGAACTGAAGTACAACGTAGTACAATGTAGTACTGCAGTAATTGAGTTCCTACACCCCCCCCCCCCCCTAGAATAGCACCCACTTACAGTATATGGCGTATCTTTTGTCTGAAGGGTAATGTAGTTACATTGACATTTTCCTCCATAAAATAACTCCATATTATATTTGGGTCTCACTTTATTTGGATAGTCCTTTACAGGTGATATTTTGATTCCCAGATGATGAATAAACTCTCTGTCGACATGCAATAACTAGTAGGTTTGCCATGTATCCTTCAACCACCCTGGAAAACCAGCTGACGCTATCAATGATTCAGCTTGTGCTGAGTTACTGTAGTTAAACATCTATAGCACACTACCCCAAATAAAATATTGCCAATATTTGTGTTGGTATTGCCCTTTAAGTGTGGTAATCCACATTCCTTTTCAGTGATTCTGTGCTGGCGATGAGCAAATGTATCTGCGTTCTGGTGCCGTGGTGCAGGTCATGGGTATCCATGTTTTCTGGCTTTGGGCTAACACACATGTGGATTTAGAGGCAGCACTCTCGGGCTGCTGCTCTTGGGCTCGGTCCCTCTTGAGTCTGGAGAATGACAGGGATCTGCCGTCCGTCCAGGTCCAATGTCCCGGGCTGCCTGACAGGCCTGTAAACATATGAAACAAGTATTCAGGAAAAATACAACTCTGTGTTCTGCTGTAAGATCATTTGCGAACAGAGAATGTAGCAATGTTCCCCTTACCGATCCAAAAGGCCTGTTTCCCAGCAAATTTCCATAACCAAGCCATGTCTTTTTTCGACTGGACACCTGTTAGATTGCTGTCAAACCTTAGAAAGAGCATTAAAAACAGAACATTAGTAGTTAATGCATAGGCGGATCACCTATCCTCCAGAACCAACAGAATGGCTAGAGTCTACTAAAGATATGCCTTATATAGCAGTAGCTTACTACTTTTAACCTGGGCCTATAAGTAGTAGATGTAATGTAGCTCCCCTTACAGTAAGGTGCAGGCCCGTTGAGCACTGCTCCAGCTGGCCACGCCAAGGCTCAGGATGTAGCAGTGCCTCCTGTAGTGGCTCCAACCCGTGGGGCAGGAAGTGCTCACTGACCTCCCAGCCTGGGCCATACAGGGAAGGAAAGAAAGAATGAATGAATGGATGTTCTAAACAGTGTTGTGTTCGAGACCGATTCAAGACCAGAGCAAATCAAGTCTGCATCAAGATCGGAGGCGGGGGAGAGACAGAGTCAAGACAGAGACCGGGAGGGTGGAGACCGAGTCAAGACAGAGACCGGGAGGGTGACAAGGTGTCCGAGACCGAGTCAAGAAAAATGGGTCCAATTCAAGACCATGATTGCAATTTTGCCAAATCACCACTGTAATAAGAGTTCAAAATGTCCAGTATTTCTGTGTTCATATTTCAGAACAACATATGGATTCTCTAGACATTCAGAATAGTTAAAAATGCATATGGAGGGTAAATAGAGCCACTCTACAAATTTTTACTAACCCAAACACAGAGGTGAACAAGGTGCTTTCTACACCTTCAGAGAAGGGCTAAGCATTTATACAATAATTATTATAATAATATACAAATTATGATAACTATATTGTTATTTTCAATGATGTTCTGATTTAATCTCTTCGGTTTTTGTTGGTTTAGGGTTAACATTCTCTATTGTACTACATGATTGATAGATCGTAATACATCCACTACACTACTTTGATACGCATCAGTATATGCAGTGCCCACTGAAAAAAAAAGTGGGTATACGATTTATACCTGCATATACCCTCCACTACAGCGGTATAGTGGAGGGTATACGCAGGTATAAATCGTATACCCACTTTTTTTTTTTCAGTGGGCACTGCATATGCTGATGCGTATCAAAGTAGTGTAGTGGATGTATTACGATTGATCAATTATGTAGTACAATAGAGAAATCATGTACAAAGTAGCCTACACAATTGCCATTTGTGTTTTAGAAAAAGTTCACCGCTACATGAGTGCGCTGGTATTACGGTTGCTGTCCTTCCAGAAACACAAACCTGTCACACACTGAAGGCCTATAGGTTCACCACTGAGCAAACATGTCTATAATAGATATCAAGGCTGTTAAAATATTCATGTTTCAAGAAAGGAGTGTACATATTTGGCCTGGCAAAGCGGTTTCGGCAAGAAATTCTGAATCCGAGACACTCAATATGTGGTCTCAAGACTGACCTACATAGGAATAGTTTATTTGATTATAACTACACTAAGACTCTTCTGGGCTTTGAGATTGCCAGTCAGTTCGTGTGTGTCCATCCAAAACATCCAACCAATGTTCCCTCAATTTTTTTCGGCACTGAGCAAATTTCAGGTTTACTGAGTGCAAACTTGACAATTGTGAAAATTCTGTGCAAGTTCCAGCGCACGTTTACTGTCGTTTACTGTGAACACTGAGTCTGTACCTGCTTTAAGTTACAGCTTCAGACAGTGGTCAAGTAGGCTACTGTGGCTATTTGATCATAATGTAGGTCAACCATTATCCTACCATCAAAAACAATGGGGAAAATGCATCCCATAACATGTTAACCTGGAAATAGCTGTTCTATCATTCAGCCTACAGTAGCAGCCAATATGTGGTGTTCAACGTAGGCTTGATATTAACCTGTTAATCAACTTGTCCTTCAGACAAGGTGACTGAAAATGTTGTTGTGTTGTTTGATGCAAGAAACCACTTTACAAAATAAAAGGTGTCTAGAAATGTACACGTTTTGTGCTCTTGTAGAAAGCAATCAGTCCCCTATTGCTGACTACAAATGATCTATAACTGGGCAAATAACTCACTAACAAGCAAAGGATATGATTTTTTTGCGTGCATACGTGGCTACATGCAGCTCTTGCTATGATCTCAAAACAAATCAAATCTAATTTTATTTGTCACATGCGCCGAATACAACAGGTGTGGTATACCTTACAGTGAGATGCTTACTTACAAGCCCTTAAACAAGAAAATACAACAAAAAAAGAAAGATACGAATAACAGATAATTAAAGAGCAACAGTAAATAACAATAGTGGGGCTATATACAGGGGGTACCGGTACAGAGTCAATGTGCAGGGGAACCGGTGTATACATAATAACAGAGAGTAGCAGCAGCGTTCCAGAGAGGTGATGAGCTGTTCAGGAGTCTTATGGTTTGGGGGTAGAAGCTATTTAGGAGCCTCTTGGACTTAGACATGGCGCTCCGGTACCGCTTGCAGTGAAAACAGTCTATGACTTGGGGGGCTGGAGTCTTTGACAATTTTTAGAGCCTTCCTCTGACACGGCCTGGTATAGAGGTCCTGGATGGCAGGAAGCTTGGCCCCGGTGATGTACTGGGCCGTACGCATTACCCTCTGCAGTGCCTTGCGGTCAGAGGCCAGGCAGTGATGCAACCCGTCAGGATGCTCTTGATGGTGCAGCTGTACAACCCTTTGAGGATCTGAGGACCCATACCAAATCTTTTCAGTCTCCTGAGGGGGAATAGGTTTTGTCATGCCCTCTTCACACCTGTTTTGGTGTGCATGGACCATGTTAGTTTGTTGGTGATGTGGACGCCAAGGTACTTGAAGCTCTCAACCTACTCTACAACAGTCCATCGATGAGAATGGGGGCGTGCTCGGTCCTCCTTTTCCTGTAGTCCACAATCCTCTTCTTTGTCTTGATCGCATTGAGGGAAAGGTTGTTGTCCTTGAACCACACAGTCTCATTGTTGTCGGTGATCAGGCCTACCACTGTTGTGTCATCGGCAAACTTAACGATGGTGTTGGAGTCGTGCCTGGCCGTGCAGTCATGAGTGAACAGGGAGTACAGGAAGGGACTAAGCATGCACCCCTGAGGACCCCCTGTGTTGAGGATCAGCATGGCAGATGTGTTGTTACCTACCCTTAGCACCTGGGGGTGGCCCATCAGGAAGTCCAGGAACCAGTTGCAGAGGGAGGTGTTCATTGATGAGCTTTGAGGGCACTATGGTGTTGAATGCTAAGCTGTAGTCAATGAATAGCATTCTCACATAGGTGTTCCTTTTGTCCAGGTGGGAAAGGGCAGTGTGGAGTGCAATAGAGATTGCATCATATGTGGATCCGTTGGGGCGGTATGCAAATTGGAGTGGGTCTAGGGTTTCTGGGATAATGGTGTTGATGTGAGCCATTATCGTCTTTTCAAAGCACTTCATGGCTGCAGACGTGAGTGCTATGGGTTGGTAGTCATTTAGGCAGGTTACCTTAGTGTTCTTGGGCACAGGGACTATGGTGGTCTGCTTGAAATATGTTGGTATTACAGACTCGGACAGGGAGAGGTTGAAAATATCAGTGAAGACACTTGCCAGTTGGTAAGCGCATGCTCAGAGTACACGTCCTGGTAATCCATCTGGCTCTGCGGCCTTGTGAATGTTGACCTGTTTAAAAGTCTTACTCACATTGGCTACAGAGAGCGTGATCACACAGTCGTCTGGAACAGCTGATGCTCTCATGCATGCTTCACTGTTATTTGCCTCAAAGCAAGCATAGAAGTAGTTTAGCTTGTCTGGTAGGCTCGTGTCAGTGGGCAGCTCGCGGCTGTGCTTCCCTCCGACGAGCGTTGGAGCCGGTGTAGTACGATTCAATCTTAGTCCTGTATTGACGCTTTGCCTGTTTGATGGTTCGTCGGAGGGCATAGGTGATTTCTTATAAGCGTCCGGGTTAGAGTCTCGTTCCTTGAAATCAGAAGCTCTACCCTTTAGCTCAGTGCGGATGTTGCCTGTAATCCATGGCTTCTGGTTGGGGTATGTACGTACGGTCACTGTGGGGATGACATCATTGATGCACTTACTGATGAAGTCAGTGACTGATGTGGTGTACTCATCAAAGCGATCGGAAGAATCCAAGAACATATTCCAATCTGTGCTAGCAAAACAGTCCTGTGGCTTAGCACCTGCATCATCTGACCACTTCCTTATTGAGTGAGTCAATGGTACTTCCTGCTTTAGTTTTTGCTTGTAAGTAGGAATCAGGAGGATAGAGTTATGGTCAGATTTGCCAAATGGAGGATGAGGGAGAGCTTTGTACGCATCTCTGAGTGTGGAGTAAAGGTGGTCTAGAGTTTTTTTCCCCTCTGGTTGCACATTTAACATGCTGGTAGAAATGAGGTAAAATGGATTTAAGTTTTCCTGCATTAAAGTCCCCGGCCACCAGGAGCGCCGCCTCTGGATGATCATTTTCTTGTTTGCGTATGGCCTTATACAGCTCGTTGAGTGCTGCTTTAGTGCCAGCATCGGTTTGTGGTGGTAAATACATAGCTACAAAAAATATAGATGAAAACTCTCTTAGTAAATAGTGTGGTCTACAGCTTATCATGAGATACTGTGGGATACAGCTTACCTCGAGACTTCCTTAATATTCGATTTCGTGCACCAGCTGTTATTTACAAATAGACACAGACCGCCACCCCTTGTCTTACCGGAGGCAGCTGTTCTATCTTGCTGATTCACCGAAAACCCAGCCAGCTGTATGCTATAAATGTCATCATTCAGCCACGACTCTGTGAAACATAAGACATTACAGTTCTTAATGTCCGGTTGGTACGATAGGCTTGATCGGAACATCCATTTTATTATCCAATGATTGCACGTTGGCTAATAGGACTGATGGTAGAGGGGGATTACTCACTCGCAGTCGGATCCTTACAAGGCACCCCGACCTACGTCCCCGATATCTCCATCTCTTCTTCATGCGAATGACGGGATTTGGGTCTTGTCGGGTGTCTGAAGTAAATTTTTAGCTTCCGACTTGTTAAAGAAACGAATCTCCGTCCAGTACGATGTGAGTAATCGCTATCCTGATATCCAGAAGCTCTTTTCAGTCATAAGAGACGGTGGCAGAAACATTATGTACAAAATAAGTTCCAAATGACGTGGAAAAACACACAATAGGTTAGGAGCCCGTAAAACGTCAGCCATCTCCTCCGGCGCCGTCTATCCATCTATTAGTAGCGGTGCGTGGGTAAAATTACTGGGGAAGCCAAGCCATCCACCACGCCAAATAAAAGCCATATTACAACCTGTGTTGTGAAAATTGTGTTGTTTGCTCAAAAAAATCGGTTAATTCATATGCTTTGCGACCGTGATGTATAAGCCTAAAGGCCGAGACAATAAGAATACACAGTGGCAGAATACATTAAACCACACCTTTGTTTTGCCACAAAACCCAGATAGCGACCTCTGTCCAGTGAAGTCCACAAAGCATATTGCATGTACAGTAACAGACAGTTAGTTACATGACCTACAGCGTGGTCAAGCAAGTTAATGTTTCCCACATTTTCGGACCCCTAAACAACTATTGATTTAAAACCACAGAGGGTAACCGCAAGTCGCAAAGAAAACAAGAGCGGCCTCCACTATTCCAGCGCCATTTCAACATTATCAAATCACCTCAGCTTAGTCCAACACAGTGACAAATTAAAAGATACCAAAAACTATTTAGTCCAATCAACGTAAGCTAAATATTATGTGGCTGTCCAGGTTCTGATTTCTGTGTGCGTGTGTGTGTGTGTGTGTGTGCGTGTGTGTGTGTGTGTGTGTGCATTCGTGCAAGTAGAAAAACATGTTGACTCACCCTACCTGTAGAGAAAAGCCAATGCCATCCTCCTCTCTTTCATGTTGATGAAATGGTATATCACTCTGTCAAACACTACACACTTTTAGTTTTTGTTGTCCTAGGCTACCTGGTTAAAATGTTTGCTCTCTAGCCTAAATTCCAGTCATAGGCAACCTTAGCTAGTTAACATTAGCCTTCTACATCTAGCTACATATTAAACTTCCATCCTCCCAGTGTATGAGTGTATGAATTAATGGTTGGATCAGAATTGACGTTATCATCATTGTCCAGTACGGAGAATTAAGTAAATCCATGAGTCCAAATCCCTATCTCCATCCATGGCTAATTTAGGAAAGAGACAATAGCTACAAGATGCTACAATTCAAGTTTTTCTGTCAATGACTTATGCTCTCAAAAGGATTTGATAGGAGAATCGCCAAATCCAAGCTGGATTCCCATGTCACTTTTTTTAGGTGCACCAGGACCATTCCCCAGTTGCGCTCGCTTAGTTTAGCTCAATGTTGATTGGCTCATTTTGCCTACTTTTTTTTGTCAAAGGAGGCCAGATGCTTGCTGGCTTCCCTTGCGTTCAATGCTAGGGGCGGCAACAATGTCATACTCATTTGGACCAGACAACATCAGATAGATGGCCTACACGTAGAGAGACAGAGGGGGGCGCTGTTTCGCTCGCTCGGATGCTTTCTCCTGTGAGATACATTCAATCTCATTGACAGAAAAACTTGAATTGTAGCAAAAAAGAAATGATTTAATGTTTAAAAAAAGTCATTGTTGGTAAAAAAAAAATTGGGAAGCCTGGCTTCCCTTGGCATCCATGAATACACACCACTGCCAATACATGATTACCGCATATTGGCTTTACATGAATTGCCCTGCATGTATTGTTGTTCAGGCCATTTAAAAACATAAATGTTTCAAATTTGAGGTAGGCTATATGATTACACTAGTAATAGATCCGTTATTGTACACAGCTGAGTGAGCATACATTTAAATAATTTGCTTTTTATTTTATTGGGCTGATGGTGCCTGCATCAGATGGTCAGTCTCAGCGGAGGGAGAGAGCAGCAGACTGAGGGTCTGTCTCTCAACGTCCCTCCTCTCTCCCTTTCCTCCACTGACACTGACCAAAAAGGGGCACAGTCTTCCAGCTGATGGCAAAACTCGAGTCACACCACATTACTATTGCCTCATGCACAAATTCATGTCGTTACTCACATGAACAGAGAAAGTGAAATATTTATAATATAATCAAGTGCACTTGATTTGCTCTCTGGGTCCTGCGCGAAGGAAGAGTTTGAACCTTCAGACACATGAAATGGTTCAAAATGGCAATCGTTCACATATCCGGTTTGCAGGGCCAGGGCAGCTGACTTGGGTGCACCTACCGTCAGCAGCCTGAGAAAAATTGTTTAAAAAATAGGAACACAATGCTTTATCGTTGTTTTTTAACTGAAATGTTTGGCGATCGACTAGGAATGCCTTTAAATACGATCGACCAGGTTGGGTGACCACTGCTCTAGAAAGTTTAGTGAAGTTCAATCTTGTGCTTCTCTCTGTGGGCTAATATTTCTGGGCAGCAGTCCTGGGGAGCTGCATGGCAGGACTAGTACCCCACTAGCTCCCCTTTAGTTAAAACAATGCCCTCACCTTGCGCTGTCGACCAGCCTTGTGTTGTTTGGGCGAGGGTACAGGGGCATCATCCCGGGGGGCATCCCCCACCCTCACCTCCCTGTGGCCAGACCAGCTCCAGATGGGGATCACCTGGAGGTCCGGGTGCACCTGGGGGATGGGCTCTGGAATCGGCAGCCTCCTTTCCTCTAGTCTCAGTGGGGTGAGTGCATGGAACTAGTGGAGAGTGGGGACACAATAAAATGTGACACACGGTGACACATATATACAGTCAACTCCCTGATAAATGCAACAGCTTGACCCTGTTTGAGGCAATGAGAACTAAACCAGAGCACGCCGTTATCATGAGAAATTCAAAACAATGTTCAGACATTTGGACTGGAAAGGTATATTGCTCTTAGGTAGCGAGTGCAATTATCAGGAGTGGACTGACCGCTCTCATTCCAAAGTTGTGAGTTTTACAGTATATGGAAAAGTCTTTACCGTCCAGACTTTCTCTTCACTCTTTCTCCTGACACCTGCATGAAGGACCTAGAATCACAAAGGAGAGACATAGCTAACATGCAGTATAGATGCTGGCACTATTCATAAAACCACTAGGTTGAATTTGACATATTCCCTTCAGGAGAAATTCCACAACCAATCAATGGTAAATTGCAAGTTTACGCCTGGCTTCGACAACTCTCTTCCGCAGACATCATTTGAATATCAATAAACTGCCAAAGCTTAACATCAGTTTCTCAAAAAATAAATGCTAAAAGTCAACATTGTGTTGTTGATTGTAATCGTTGTGCTGGGCTCCAATCAAGTACTTGGTGAAACTCGGAGGCTCACCGTGCGACTGTTGCTGTTACTGTTGCTGCTGCTCTGCAGTCTGAGTTGTCTGGTGGCCTGGCTGTGAAACGGAGTAGCCTGATCCTGGGGCTCCCCCTCTCCATCCCCATAGTCAAGGAAGGGCCTCCGGTTGGGCACGTCCCCCCTTGGTGGATGGGGGCGGCCCTCCCACAGCAGGTCTGTTTCAATGTCAGTGACGTGCTCCTCTAGCTGTGGGGACTGGGGGACGTGAGCGGTTGAAGGTACTCCTTTTTCATCTGCCTCAGCCCTCAGGTCCTCTGGGTCACACATTCCTGTAGAGAGAGAATGCGAGACAGAGCGACAGCGAAACCAGGGTCATGTTCATTAGGGCACACAACGGAAAACATTTCAAACTGTTTTGCAGTGTAAAATAAAAATGAGCGTTTCTTATTGGACAATTCCACGTAGTTCCTTCCTGTTTCAGTCTGCTTTCTTCCGTTCGGCGCTTAATGAACATGACCCTGGATTGGGCACATTCAGGTCGGGCCTCCTTGTCATAAGGAATCTCAGACATCACACATGCATGACATTTAAAAACCACTCTGCATGAGTATATCAAATGTCCTAATTAACCATAGGCAACATGCACCCTCTGCTGCCTAGGAAGGCTTACAGCAAGTCCGAGTACAGAGCATCAGAACGCAGCCCTCAACTGTATTATATAACCAATCACTGAATCATTCTTAACTCGCCTCCTCTAGGATCCACTATCTCCACACTGGCTGAGTTCCTCTGACCCAGAACAGTGTTCTTGGGGCCATTCAGAATCACTGTGAACGTCTCATGGTTTTCTTCCAGGCCGTCGTCTTTCAGGTAAATGTTCCAGGTTTTCACGCTGACTCCTAATCAGTCATATAGGGAGAGAGAAGAGGAGGTAGCCATATCAACTAATAACATTATTATAGGTATATCAACTAAACCCCCCCCCCCCCCCCCCCCCACACACACACACACAGGAGCAGGGTTGGCCACTCTTTGATGTGGATCATCACAGACCTGGATCGAACTGGATCAGACTTGCCGTGCTGTGGGTGAAATCTTTCCCCACCTTGGCAGTACCATCTTCCACCTGAAAACAGAGAAAGAGGGGTTGACATTCTTCGACTTAGATTCAAGTCCCATTCAATTCAACGTATACAACTGTGCCACCAGACATTGTTTTTCAAGGTCAATTCAATATGAGTGAGTAGGACTGTTAACCCTTGACCCTAGCTGCTCTAGTCCACAGCTTGGCTGTTCAGTTGACTGGTGTGAGTTGTGTTCAGGACACCACTCTACTGCACCTGAATAGCAATGTAGGCCGGGTCCATGCTTTTCCCACTGCGCGTCAGCTGCACCTGCAGCATGCCTGCGTTCTCACACACCCGGTAACACGTAGCCGACAGCTCCACCCGAGACCACGTCAGCTGCAGTCTGCAAGACAGGCCACAGGTGCGGTCAAGAGTGAACAGGAGAGGTCAAGCGTGGCTAGACTCCTCTTTATTTTATCCTCGTTCCATCTGTATGTGCTTCAGCCAACTCTGAGTATCATTGTCATACCATTGACAATACAGTATGTACAGACCTGGGAACCGTTTCTTTTTTTTTTTTACATGGCATCAGTCATGACATTTGGGAAGATTCTAAGCTGTGTGTGAATCGGTCTATTGTACCCACTATAACTGTGCATAGAAATTGCCCACCTCCAAATGTATCTATGTAGTATAAAGCAGTGTCTCTCAACCTTTTTTGTATCGTGAACTGTTTACTTACCAGCCCTTTCCCAAAAATGCAGAATTAAAAAGTATGAAAATATTTGATTAAATTGTTTTATTTTTTATTATATCGCAATAAAATAACAATAACGAGGCTATATACACGAAGTACCGGTACCGAGTCAATGTGCAGGGTTACGAGGTAGTTGAGGGTAATACTGTATGTACCAATGGAATAAAGCCTACATTTCCGGCAGCATGGTGTTTCCCGCGGGGTCAGTGAGACGGAACTCAAAGCTGTCCCCTGTCACCTCCATGTCGGTGGGGATGACATAGAGCACGGCGCGCTGCTCCAAATCCCTCTGGGTGAAGCGTCCTTTGATGTACGCCCCTAGGCAAACACAAAGAACGGGGGAAAAGCTGTCACCACACTGCACAGTGCCCACATCAACTACAGAACACTTTACTATAACCCGGATGTATTCACTACTACTCAAGCTCATTTCCTGTCAGGTACTGTACTTTCAAATGGCACCAATACGTGCTTTGTATCCACAAGACTGTAACATGTACTATACACCTTTCTTGAAGGTACAATCTAGATATTTGACTGAACACACAATATCCTCAAAACCTACCACCTCTCACTCAACATACCCAGGTAAGTATATTAAGTTCATTTCAAGTAAAACATTTTTTTTTTAAATGTAATCACCAAAAATGGAAGTAATTAATCTAATTTCCCCTCTGTTTATCTATAAAGTTGATACAATTCGAAGAAAAGGAGCTACCGGTGAGGGAGTTCTCTAGGTAGCCGAAGTGAGGCGGCCGTGTGATGGTGAACTCCAGTTCCTGGGCGGGACTGTCGGGGTCAGAGGCCTGGAGGTCACGTGACGTGATGTAGATGCCTTGCTTGTCCCCTGGTCCCTCTGAGAGGTTCTCCACTGTACTGGGGATCCTCTTGGTCACCAGGCTGGGGGGATTCCTGTCCACATGCTCCACCTAGAGGTGGACAAGGTCGTGCTCATTAGCAGAGAGAACAGTCTATGACTTGGGTGGCTGGAGTCTTTGACAATTTCTAGGGCCTTCCTCTGACACGCCTGGTATAGAGGTCATGTATGGCAGGATGTACTGGGCCGTACGCACTACCCTCTGTAGCTCCTTGCGGTCGGATGCCGAGCAGATGCCGTACCAAGCAGTGATACAGCCAGTCAAGGTGCTCTAAATGGTGCAGCTGTAAGAACCTTTTGAGGATCTGAGGGCCCATACCAAATCTTTTCAGCCAATACTGGTCCTGGAGACCCACATGTTGCGCAGGCTTTTGTTCCTGCCCAGCACTAACAAACACAACTGATTAAACTGATCAAGGTCTTGGTGATCAGCTGGTTAGTTGAATCAAGTGTGCTAGAGGTGGGCTGGAACAAAAACCTGCACACTGTGTGGGTCTCCATGACCAGTGATAGTGACCACAGTAAATCTACTGTCACCCGCACTTCTATCAATAGGCCAGAAGAGGGTGCTCTGATTACGTCTCATGACAAAATGACCGTTTGGTCGTTGAGTATCTTAATTCCACTGTAGGAGACAGCAAGTCTTCATAGACGCAATTATTTAAAAAAGCGTATTGTGTTCTGGTACGTTATTTTTTGTAAAACATCAGACAGAAAAAATTTGGACATTGTTTGGCCCAAATAAAGTCCTCTCTGATTGCATACAGAGAAGAATTATAGAGAAATAAGGACTAATATATTAAGGATATAAGTGATAGTTATTTACAGAACATGTTATCATGCACTACCTGTACTATAGCCTCGGGGGTCCTCCACTTGTGAGGTCTGTTGTAGATATTATTCATGATGCTAGTGCCACTGTACTGAACGCATGGTACAGTCTTAACGGGGCCAGAGGTTGAGCAGTTAGAGGAGCGGACCTGCGTTGTTTAGCTCACGGTGGCGTAGCGCGCCTCTAGCCAAGTGACAGACAGAGTGTCTCTCTAGACCGAAGGGGACATTTGCTGGCCAGGCTGCCTCACCTGTGCCTGCCTACGACCCCCACCCACACCCACACACACTGAGGCCCAGGGCAGGGTGGGCTGGCCAGCAGGTTATCCGCCTGGCTGACCGGGTTCAGCTCTAGAATATGTGAGTGCGTGGCGGGCCACAGGAGAGGGGAGGCACGAGGAACACAGTGTCACAGCAGCAGCCTCATCCACCTGGCCAGAACAGCCCAGCAGGCTGACAGTTTAGTATGCAACACTGTAGGGAGGCCTGGGTTAACTCTCTCCTCTCTCCCTGTCTGAGTGAATACCTCCACAAAGATAGCTCATGGTGAAATCATTGCTTGTGGGAAGAAGAAGATACATGATTGGTAGTTTGGATATTATTCATCTTTCCATCCCTTTATTTTCCTAACATTTTGTTCTCCCTTTTAAACTTTACTTCCGTTGCAAATGAAAGCCGCAAACGTGTACATCTGTGTACTGTATGTCTGGTGACACTGTATGCTTATGCTGTATGCTTAAAAGCCTTTCAACCTTTTTTAGATTTTTGATTTATTTTACTAATTGGTATTTTTACCAGTCAAATCAGATCTTTTTTCAGAGCTGATCTGATTGGTCAAAAGACCAATAAGATCAGAATTACGTCCCTGGCATACAAGATTTGCCGAAGTATAAAAACCAGTAAAGCCCACCTGTATTGTGAAGACCAGCGGCTCCTCCTTCAGCTGTCCATACTCCAGGTATCCTCTGTTAGTACCATCAGACGGCATCAGACTAAACCTGTCAATCTGGGCCAGGCTGCCCTGGTAGTGCTGGTAAGCCAGGTCCATGTTGTTGATATCAGTCTGGGTAAAACAAGGTAATGTCAGTGGGTACCCCTTGAGGAGCAGCTTGCCGTACTGCGGGGGCTGGGTGAGGGCATAGCTCAGGTTCCCCACAGCAGTATCTGGGTCGGTGAGCTCCAGGTGGTCTGGTGTGATGGACTTCACCGCTCCCTCTGTCAGTTGGAGGCCGGTGTTGCGGTTGAGGGACGGCGGGATCCGGTCACTGTGTTCTATGGTGAAGTGCAGGGAGCCGCTGCGGGAGCTGATGCCGTTGGTGACGACGAAGCTGTGGGGAGGAAATGGAAAAGTGGATGGATGAAGTTTGGTTATTGGCATGTAGTTAGGCGTATACATTTATATAGGCACGTAGTTGGGTTTTGTGGTTTTGCTGTGGGCTGCTGCGGTGACGTGTCCATTAAAACACAGGAGACAGAGGTACAGTTCAAAGGGCAGATGCCAACTCGTGGACAGCTTGTATAACAGCAAAAGATGGATGGGGAAAGTGTGCAAATTTAATAAGTAATCGGGCGATTTTTTGCATGATGCCACTGGCAAACACGATCTGTATGATAGAAAGTAATTAGCTATAGAATTGAAAAATAACTACCAAAATTAATATAATCTCAGTGATCTAAAAACATAAAATTCATCACATTATTCACTGATGAGGCTATCTTTATTACAGATCCAATTTAAAAAGGCAATAAGTCAATCATAAGGGCCCCTTTCCCATTTTCAAGCTGGTTGAGTCTTGTTGTGTGCTCACAGATTAGTCCATGGCTCACCACATGCTACAGTGACAATGTACTGGAGCTGAAATGGGGACAGTGGTTTGTGTGTGTGTGTGTGTGTGGACAGATTTTAGCCCTTGTTCAACCCTCTGCCAAGTCAATCTGCCTCTCACACACACAGCCCTGCAGCTGAGAACTGCCCTAGGCTCCACCAGCCACCACGAACAACACACTGGCCACCACACACACACACACACACACACACACACAGGTCCCCCTCTCTAAGCCAAACCGGTGCAACATCTGTCCCATATTTGCTAGGTAATTGTTCCCAGAGATGCCTGTCTGTACTCTGTACACTCCTTTTCTGGCCGCCATGGCAACCGATGCCAGCCGGCATTATCATTCTCCTAATAATGCCCATTCATCATCCGCTGTCACGGTGACCAGAAGAGGGGGGCATAGAAAACACCTTCTGCCTGGGGCCTGGGCCAGGCCCCTGCTCTGACGCACAGGTGTGTGCTCAGGTGTGGCCCCATCTGAGGCGCCAACCGCTGCCATCACACACTGCCACCAGTCCCCCTCCAAATGGAACATTCTGTATCACACACCAATACAGCGTGCGCTCATACACATAGGTTTGACCAGAACCAAGTAGAACCCAGTAGAAATAGTCACAGTTAAATAGATGGATGCTTTGGATCTAAGGATGTGGTTAGTTTGTATTTGAGTGCTGAGAAGCGGGTAGATAACATGGCTGATTGCTCTATTGGGTTCAATGTGTCAGTTAAGAAATACCAGTACTGCTGCCCCATGCTGGACGGCTATCACCTCCCTCTTTGGCAGAGAGCATTGGCAGTGTGTGTGCCCCCACTAAAGCGCTCCCCCCTCTCATCTCCTCTCAACCTCGGCTGGCTTGGCTGCAGAAAGGCTCCTGGCTCCCAGCTGACCCTGAGGTGAAACACAGCCAGGCTCTCTCTCTATGAGTGTGTGTTTGTGTGTGCCAGGCTTCTGGGTGACAAACCAGCGTCCTCAGACACACGAGGGACGGAGAGGAGAGCAGACAGAGGAGAGGACAGGTCAGCCATACGCCCGCCATCTCTCTATCCACCCAAGCCTCCTGCCAAATTGGCTGGAAGAGGCACATAAACATACTGTAGCAGAGCTCTCATCTCTTCACACTTTTCATTTTTTTTGCTGATTTTCTTTTGATGCTCAAATACTCCGTCCGAATTTGTGTGATACATTTTGGGCAGGCACTAAAAATCTTTCTTATTCAGTTAAAATCAACAGACATTTTATGCAATATTTAAGTCAAAAGGAGATATTATTATTTTATTGTTATTAACATAATCGTGCCTGAAATTTGAGCCAGACACACATCCAATTAAATCTGAATGAAGAGGAAAGGTTTAAATTCAATCATCCAATATTCCACTAAGGTGTCAGTCTGAAGAAAATGGACAATACACTATTTCAAGAAATGTTTGTATCTGCCCCTAAGTCTTGTATGTCCAACAACAAAAAATACAAAATGAAACAAAACACCACAACGTGTTAGTCTGACCTGAAGGAGTCCTGCTCAGCCGTGTGACTGTTGTCATGGGTGTAACACACACGCTGGGCCGCCACGTCCAGCTGGGAGAAGCTGAGGAACGGCATTCCAGGACGCTGGACGGCGTGGACGTGTCCGTGTTTGGGCGGGACGGACACGGTGTAGAGCATCTCCCCCGGTCTGGCAGCCCCGTCCGTAGCCAGTAGGATGTCTGTGGTCAGGATGAGCCGCTCTCCCTCCATCAGGGTGACCGGCCTGGTGACCAGCACTATGTCACCTGGACACAGGAGAATAGTCATTTAGGTCAAGCAATAGCAGTTTTTTGCATCTATTATACTGTTACATGTATCAAGGCTTCATTTATTTACTCTTTGAGTTTAAAAATCGATAAAAAAAGTGTATTATAAACATCAAATAAGCATTTTAGTGCCCGATATCAGGGACTGTCAGCTTATTTTAGTTGCACTTGCTTCGATAGGCCGGCACAATATGAACTGCACCAAAAACCTGTACGAATCGTATGTTTTCAATAAAAGCCTGGCAGTGACTTGAGCAAGCAATGATGACAACGACACAACAACAAGAAAACCGCAGAGGCAACCAAAACTCTACGTCTGTTCACTCCCTACATCCTTCAATTATTCACGTTCCGAGGTGGCTCTTCCTGCGGTGCCGAGTGTGTGGGCTTTTCTCACCTTCGCTCCTCCAGGATCAGAGGGCACCGAGCCAAGAGGGCCAAGCGCACCCCTGATAGCACTCCCTCTCCTCAACTCTCTTCGCTTCTCTCTGCCTCGCATGTCATGCTCACCCAACTGGAAAAGATGGCCTGGCTATAGGGAAAGCCACCTATTCAATTATACATGGCCAAGATGCAGCGGCTGGAGAAAGTTTTGGGACGTTGCTGATGCATGTGTGGTGCGTTGAGGCACAAAATGGCTGCCGTGCCTTGCTCCACCCAGGTTGTTGTGTCTTGGTGGGTTAACAAGGTGTACTGTTGTGGTATACTGTTGGGTAGTGCTGTAGCTGAGTGCTGTACCCTGTCTAGGTCTAGGCCAGCCAAGTGCTACGTAATACTAGATCTGTAGACAATACGCGACTGTGTTATGTGATTAATAAAGTAGTTACATTATTGCTGATAAGATGAGGCTCCTCCAGAGAGGAAGAGATGGTCCACCTCAAAATGTTCAAGACAAATTTCCTGAAAAAAAACTTGTGTGCTTGTTTGTCTTAAAGTATTTAAGCAAGAACTCATCATAACATTGAAACTGTGCCCATTAGGCTGTCCTGTCCTCACCCTTCTGGATGGTGCGTACTGAGATGAAGAAGCTCTGAGGAGGGGACTCGTTGTCTAGGTCACTGAGGGTGAAACGGATGCTGTCATGACCTTTGAACCCGGTGCCAGTAGTGTGGGCATACCACAAGCGGTTAAACTCCACATCCTCCTGGGTGAAGTTCTGACCCGCTCCAATGTCTGTCCAGCCAGCTTCTGTCTGCACAAAGGGAAGAGGATACACAAACACATTCAAATTTTAATTTTACACCTGGTTAGATGTAGGTCAGGAGGGTAACATCAGATGTATCTGCGGATGCTATAGTGGTTCTTCCTTTAAAAGTTACGTCGTACAAGTCACGTCATACTGCAGCACAGCTTGCGGGCTGCCACAGAATTCTATGGCACATTATTTAAGTGTCAGCCATTGTGGCCAATAATGCTAGTTTGTGCTAGTTTGACCCCCAGAGGGCATCTTTGAGAAGCATTTGACTGTTTTTAATATTGGCTGTACTAGAGAATTTAAAATATATTTTTTAAGAACATACAGTGCCTTGCGAAAGTATTCGGCCCCCTTGAACTTTGCGACCTTTTGCCACATTTCAGGCTTCAAACATAAAGATATAAAACTGTA
Source organism: Oncorhynchus mykiss (assembly GCF_013265735.2). Taxonomy (NCBI): domain Eukaryota; kingdom Metazoa; phylum Chordata; class Actinopteri; order Salmoniformes; family Salmonidae; genus Oncorhynchus; species Oncorhynchus mykiss. The sequence continues at coordinate 55,808,920 of NC_048569.1, read as the reverse complement.
TTTTTTTGTGAAGAATCAACAACAGGTGGGACACAATGATGAAGTGGAACGACATTTATTGGATATTTCAAACTTTTTTAACAAATCAAAAACTGAAAAATTGGGCGTGCAAAATTATTCAGCCCCCTTAAGTTACTACTTTGTAGCGCCACCTTTTGCTGCGATTACAGCTGTAAGTCGCTTGGGGTATGTCTCTATCAGTTTTGCACATCGAGAGACTGAAATTCTTTCCCATTCCTCCTTGCAAAACAGCTCGAGCTCAGTGAGGTTGGATGGAGAGCATTTGTGAACAGCAGTTTTCAGTTCTTTCCACAGATTCTCGATTGGATTCAGGTCTGGACTTTGACTTGGCCATTCTAACACCCGGATATGTTTATTTTTGAACCATTCCATTGTAGATTTTGCTTTATGTTTTGGATCATTGTCTTGTTGGAAGACAAATCTCCGTCCCAGTCTCAGGTCTTTTGCAGACTCCATCAGGTTTTCTTCCAGAATGGCCCTGTATTTGGCTCCATCCATCTTCCCATCAATTTTAACCATCTTCCCTGTCCCTGCTGAAGAAAAGCAGGCCCAAACCATGATGCTGCCACCACCATGTTTGACAGTGGGGATGGTGTGTTCAGCTGTGTTGCTTTTACGCCAAACATAACGTTTTGCATTGTTGCCAAAAAGTTCAATTTTGGTTTCATCTGACCAGAGCACCTTCTTCCACATGTTTGGTGTGTCTCCCAGGTGGCTTGTGGCAAACTTTAAACGACACTTTTTATGGATATCTTTAAGAAATGGCTTTCTTCTTGCCACTCTTCCATAAAGGCCAGATTTGTGCAATATACAACTGATTGTTGTCCTATGGACAGAGTCTCCCACCTCAGCTGTAGATCTCTGCAGTTCATCCAGAGTGATCATGGGCCTCTTGGCTGCATCTCTGATCAGTCTTCTCCTTGTATGAGCTGAAAGTTTAGAGGGACGACCAGGTCTTGGTAGATTTGCAGTGGTCTGATACTCCTTCCATTTCAATATTATCGCTTGCACAGTGCTCCTTGGGATGTTAAAAGCTTGGGAAATCTTTTTCTATCCAAATCCGGCTTTAAACTTCTTCACAACAGTATCTCGGACCTGCCTGGTGTGTTCCTTGTTCTTCATGATGCTCTCTGCGCTTTTAACGGACCTCTGAGACTATCACAGTGCAGGTGCATTTATACGGAGACTTGATTACACACAGGTGGATTGTATTTATCATCATTAGTCATTTAGGTCAACATTGGATCATTCAGAGATCCTCACTGAACTTCTGGAGAGAGTTTGCTGCACTGAAAGTAAAGGGGCTGAATAATTTTGCACGCCCAATTTTTCAGTTTTTGATTTGTTAAAAAAGTTTGAAATATCCAATAAATGTTGCTCCACTTCATGATTGTGTCTTCACAAAAAAATACAGTTTTATATCTTTATGTTTGAAGCTTGAAATGTGGCAAAAGGTCACAAAGTTCAAGGGGGCCGAATACTTTCGCAAGGCACTGTAGTATATGGGATTGATTTTAAGAATTTTTGCTTAATTCATTTGATTAATATTATGGTGTTTCTATTCCAAGAAAAACAAAACCAAAACAGTCAAGGTTTCCATTAGGAAAATATGGCGCTGTACAACGTGACCGGCCGGGAGTAGGCTACTAAGTGACTGCGAGTGAAAAGCAAAATAATCCTAACATTTCCACACCCTAATTGTAGGCTAACCAATACCCAAACGAAGATTCAGAGAAAATAAAAATCTCATTGACCAGTCCCCATGCTTGTCTCAGAGCAGTGCAGAAATGGTGCTGAAATAGTTGACCACACACGGGAAGGGGCGGCATTGTAGCCTAGTGGTTAGAGCGTTGGACTAGTAGCCGGAAGGTTGCAAGGTCAAATCCCCGAGCTGACAAGGTCATCTGTCGTTCTGCCAGTTAACCCACTGTTCCTAGGCCGTCATTGAAAATAAGAATTTGTTCTTAACTGACTTGCCTAGTTAAAAAGAAAGGCTATTGCTTCAAATCCTATTATAACAATTGGATGACTTCGGGTGATCCATTAAGCAACAATTTGTTGCCTTCATTAGCCTACTTTATTCCAATATTTCTGTCATTCAGTGATATTTATTCCCATAGTAATTTGTTATGGATCCATCCAGATGTGGTTAGAAAACAATGCATTTGATGGACTTTGTAAGAATCTATTGTCCTGCTGATAGCCCATCAAGGGTGCATGGCTTCTTTTGTATTCTTTAAAAGAACTCTAGCACAGAGAAGAGAAAGGAGCCTTGAATAAATCAAAATGTCGGTAAAATACTGTTAGACTTGGGGATTATGTTCACGGACAGTGCTATTCGACCTGTGTTACGCCGAATGCGAAAACCCAGGAAAATGAATAGGTATAGTAGACTACAATACTGTAAAGTAGGACTAATAATGCTAAAGATAATGCTTAAATAAATGAACTGCTGGTCTTTACTGTATGCTGCACATTTTTACATTGTATTCCATTTCCAGGTTTTTTTGGGGGGGGGAATAAAGGCTTTTTATCAATTAGTATATATTTGAGTTTAACCACAATATTTGTTGTATTATTTGTTCTATCTTTTCTGGTGAATTAAAATGAAATTCCAACCAACTTTCTATGGCTTGTTTAAAAATAATTATATTTTGAAGATGATTTTGTTTTCAAATAACCGAAAGTGAGCGGTTGTAATCTGATTAAAGGGGGAAAAAAGGCCATTATTGAACACAGGGTGGGACATTCATACTACTTTGCTCGAGAACGAGTTTGAATTTAAGTATACATTTTGTATGACTGACGCCTTTAGTGAGAGGTCTAATGCTTTAATATGTAATCCTTTCTGCCCTCCGAAATCATATTCATTACATCAGATGAACCGCAACATGTCGGCTAAATCGATTTAATTCATGAATGCATTTGAACGTTTTTTAATATTGTGATAGTGAAGAGCAAAATAATCCTAACATTTCCAAATAAAAATCTGAATGATTTATCAAGACCAGTCTCATGCTTCAGTGATATTTATTCCCTTGGTAATTCGTTATGGATCCTTTAATATATTTAAAGTCCCTAAACTCAGCTAGTCTATTGTCCTGCTGATCGTTGAAATAAACATCTGCATTTTGAAAGAGTATTTTTATCATTATTTTATTAACAGAAGCATAAAGATGTTGATGAAGAAATACTGTACAGCAAATGCTTTACATAACATTTTGCAGATGCATGATGTTTGTAGCTAGAAATAAAAAACTTTAGAGTACTTAATACATTGTAAATTGGGGGGGATTTATTTTCACACCTAGCCGATCTATCCTCTTGTAAAGGTTGAAGAGTCTATTGTCCTGCTAATAGCCCATCATGGAAACGTTGTTTGCCCCCATAGGTTTTAGGCCTGCAGTGGGTTATAATAATCCATGCCTTCTGGGTATGTTTAAAAGTCCAAACGTTATGGGTGGAGTTAGAATTTTGGCTGTCAGAAGTATTAAAATCAACCAATGTCAGCCTTTAAATGCTTTGTTATCCAAATGTTTAAAATGTGTGTGAGCGACGGAGAGAATGCATTTGACTGTTTTTAATATTAGGGCTTTCCAGAGGAACGGAAAATTGTGTGTCAATTCATAAACCATGTGCCATGGAATCGGTACATCGAAAATCTCTTCCCAGCTATTTTGCAATCTATATGGCACAGCTGTCAATTTTACGAACAGAAAGAACATTTCTTGCCACAATTTAGATCAGCGTTCTAACTCCCCCTTGTGGCAGTGTGGTGCAATGACAGAATGCCACCATCTACCACAAACGGTCGCGGCTTAAGCTCAAAACTTTTAGTGGAAGAACCAAATTACAGTATATATAGCGTTATACGTATTTTGATATAAATCCCTTCTGCGTATCATTTGAAGAGGGGCTTTGCTTTGCACTAACCTTGACCTGCAGCTTGCCAAACCTGGGCCCAGCAGTGAGGATGTAGTAGAGCTTACTGGTGGGAGTGTCCAGGTCTTCTGCCTCCAACACCACACTGGAGATCACCCTCCTGTCCATCCAGTCCACCTCCACTCCTGCATTTCTGACAGAGAAGATGCACCATATGGTCAGAACCACAGAGACACAAATAAACATACTAGGGGCCATTCAGAGACAGAGAAAGAGAAAGAGAGGAGAAAAGCGAGAGAGAGACATTATTAGAGAGTTCAATCCCCAGCAAAGACACTGAGGGCCACAGAGACATTGGGGACCAAAGGAGGGGAAGGTATACAGCATCAGTCAAAAGTTTGGGTACACCTACTCATTCACAGGTTTTTCTTTATTCTTTTACACTGTAGAATAATAGTGAAGACATCTACAGAAGACACATGCGGAGATAATCCGTTCACTTACTCTGCGTCTCACAAAGACACAGCGGTTGGAACCCCAAATCTCAAATCAGACCAAAGGACAGATTTCCAACGGTCTAATGTCCATTGCTTGTGTTTCTTGGCCCAATCAGGTCTCTTCTTATTATTGGTGTCCTTTAGTAATGTTGAAATGTGTCTGTTACTTGAACTCTGTGAAGCATTTATTTGGGCTGCAATTTCTGAGGTTGGTAACTCTAATGAACTTTTCCTCTGCAGCAGAGGTAACTCAGGGTCTTCCTTTCATGTGGTGGTCCTCATGAGAGATAGTTTCATCATAACGCTTGATGGATTTTGCGACTGCACTTGAAGAAACTTTCAAAGTTCTTGAAATGTTCCGCATTGACTGACCTTCATGTCTTAAAGTAATGATGGGCTGTCATTTCTCTTTGCTTATTTAAGCTGTTCTTGCCATAACATAGACTTGGTATTTTACCAAATAGGGCTATCTTCTGTATACCACCCCTAACTTGTCACAACACAACTGATTGGCTGAAACGCATTAAGAAGGAAAGAAATTCCACAAATTAACTTTTAACAAGGCACACCTGTTAATTGAAATGCATTCCAGTTGACTAACTCATGAAGCTGGTTGAAAGAATACCAAGAGTGTGCAAAGCTGTCATCAAGGCAAAGGGTGGCTACTTTGAAGAATCTCAACAATAAGATACATTTTGATTTAACACTCTTTTGGTTACTACATGATTCCATATGTGTTATTTCATAGTGTTGATGTCTTCACTATTATTCTGCAATAGTACAAATAAAGAAGAACTCTTGAATGAGTAGGTGTGTCCAACCTTTTGACGTGTACTGTACATGTAAGCAAAGTACCAGTTCCAACTCATATACAGCTCCCTACAAGCAGTACCGACAAGCACCAGTCAACTGAGGAGCCCCAGCCCAGAGAGAGAAGGACAAACACTGTAGGCCACAGAGACAGACACATGCAGCTAGGGCCACAGAGCCCTTAACACCCTAGCCTCCCTTAACCTAGCACGCTCAGATGAGTCCTCATCCTGAACACACGTCAACAACACCAGATCCCCTCCCTCCCCCTGCAGCCTGGCATGGAACAATGGTCCAGGCGAGCAGGAGAGACCTGTCAGAGCCATCCACCAGGGCACCGCAAACAAGGAAGTGGGCGTCTGCCAAAAAGCCACATTACTTCTGCCTATGCGGCCTTTATGGACTGCGACCTGTGCCAACGCACTGATTCAAAAAAAGTCCTGATCTAAGGAGAAATAGAGGAAAAACAGGAGGAGGAGGACAGAGGAGGACCATTCAAGGATGTAACCTGATTCCCAGTCACTCATTCGACTGGAGGACACAGGGAGATTAAACATACTCCCGCACCCGCCACATGTGCTGTACAGGTTGTGTGTGTTGACCCCTGAGTCCATACCCCCCCACCCTCACCACCCCCCTTCTGTCCCAATCCTCCACCTCCCCCATCCCCAACTTCCCTTCTCTCCCTCTCACCATTCATTCCACCCCTTCCTCCAACTCCCTTCCCTTTCTCACCCAACCCTCCCTGATCCCCTTCTTGGCTCCGAGTGTTCCTCCCAGGGCGTTCTTCTTATCCTTACTTTAGCAGCCGGGGCTTTTCATCGTTGACTGGTAGGACACGGAGGTGAGCGGTCCCCTGGATTGTGTGGTGGCCATCTGTCAGTTGCACAGTGAACGAGTCCTTCAGGGTTTCCGTGTCATCGTGCATGTACATGATCCTCATTCCTGCAGATAGGGGCCAAGAGGGGAAGAGTCAGGGAGAGGATGGGAGAACGGTGGGAGAGGGTGAACGGGAGGACAGTTTGGTTGGGTTTTGGGCTGGGATGTTCGGTCACGGTGTAAATAGAGTAGCAACGTGTGTAAATGTGTGTTTTTAGGGTAGAGACATTGAAGCATTACTACTAAAAACTTAAATGTGGTCGAAATGAGACACTGGCTTTTCCAAGAACTGTAATATGTTGTTGCGAAAAAGGAGTGCTCTCAGCGCATCACATATTCCACTAGTTTTTTCAACAGTATCATATTGGGCTCATCGCACAAACACACAGGCAATTTTCACTATTGCTGCGGTCTTTGAAGAAGCCAAACCAAACAGATTGAGCTAAAGCCTTGCTCACCTACAGAACCAATCAAAAGTTTGGACACACCTACTCATTCAAGGGTTCTTCTTTATCTTTATTATTTTTCTACATTGTAGAATAGTAATGAATACATCAAAACCATAAAATAACACATGGAATCATGTAGTAACCAAAAAAGTGTTAAACAAATTAAAATATATTTTATATTTGCGACTCTTCAAGTAGCCACCCTTTCTTTGCCTTTGACAGCTTTATACACTCTTGGCATTCTCTCAACCAGCTTCATGAGGTAGTCACCTGGAATGCATTTCAATAAACAGGTGTGCCTTGATAAAAGTTAATTTGTGGAATTTCTTTCATTCTTAATGTGTTTGAGCCAATCAGTTTAGTTGTGACAAGTTAGGGGTGTTATACAGAAGATAGCCCTATTTGGTGAAAGACCAAGACCATATTAAGGCAAGAACAGCTTAAATAAGCAAAGAGATATGACAGTCCATCATTACTTTAAGACATGAAGGTCAGTCAATACGGAACATCTTAAGAACTTTGAAAGTTTCTTCAAGTGCAGTCACAAAAACCATCAAGTGCTGTCACAAAAACCATCAAGTGCTATGATGAAACTATCTCTCATGTGGACCGTCACATGAAAGGAAGACCCAGAGTTACCTCTGCTGCAGAGGAATGGTGGGAGGGAGAGAAGGGAAGTTGGGGATGGGGGAGGTGGCAGATTGGGACAGAAGGGACCCGGTGAGGGTGGGGGGGTATGGACTCAGGGGTCAACACACACAACCTGTACAGCACATGTGGCGGGTGCAGAGTATGTTTAATCTCCCTGTGTCCTCCAGTCGAATGAGTGACTGGGAATCAAGTTACATCCTTGAATAGGTCCTCCTCTGTCCTCCTCTATCCTCCTCCTCCTGTTTTTCCTCCATTTCTCCTTAGATCAGGACTTTTTTTGAATCAATGCGTTGGCACAGGTCGCAGTCCATAAAGGCCGCATAGGCAGAAGTAATGTGGCTTTTTGGCAGACGCCCACTTCCTTGTTTGCGGTGCCCTGGTGGATGGCTCTGACAGGTCTCTCCTGCTCGCCTGGCCTATTGTTCCATGCCAGGCAGCAGGGGGAGGGAGGGGATCTGGTGTTGTTGACGTGTGTTCAGGATGAGGACTCATCTGAGCGTGCTAGGTTTAGGGAGGCTAGGGTGTTAAGGGCTCTGTGGCCCTAGCTGCATGTGTCTGTCTCTGTGGCCCACAGTGTTTGTCCTTCTCTCTCTGGGCTGGGGCTCCTCAGTTGACTGATGCTTGTCGGTACTGCTTGTAGGGAGCTGTATATGAGTTGGAACTGGTACTTTGCTTACATGTACAGTACACGTCAAAAGGTTGGACACACCTACTCATTCAAGGGTTCTTCTTTATTTGTACTATTGCAGAATAATAGTGAAGACATCAACACTATGAAATAACACATATGGAATCATGTAGTAACCAAAAGTGTGTTAAATCAAAGTGTATCTTATATTTGAGATTCTTCAAAGTAGCCACCCTTTGCCTTGATGACAGCTTTGCACACTCTTGGTATTCTCTCAACCAGCATGAGTTAGTCAACTGAAATGCATTTCAATTAACAGGTTAACAGGCGTGCCTTGTGGAAAGTACATTTGTGGAATTTCTTCCCTTCTTAATGCGTTTGAGCCAATCAGTTGTGTTGTGACTCGTTAGGGGTGGTTTACAGAAGATAGCTCTTTTCGGTGAAAGACCAAGTCCATATTATGGCAAGAACAGCTTAAATAAGCAAAGAGAAATGACAGTCCATCATTACTTTAAGACATGAAGGTCAGTCAGTACGGAACATCTTAAGGACGATGAAACTGGCTCTCATGTGGACTGCCACAGGAAAGAAAGATGCAGAGTTACCTCTGTTGCAGAGGATAAGTTCATTAGAGTTACCAGCCTCAGATAGCAGCCCAAATAAATGCTTCAGAGTTCAAGTAACAGACAGATCTCAACAGTGATTGTCCAGAAGAGACCGTGAATCAGGCCTTCATGGTTGAATTGCTGCAAAGAAACCAATACTAAAGGACACCAAAAAGAAGAAGAAGAGAATTGCTTGGGCCAAGAAACATGAGCAATAGACATTAGACCGGTGGAAATCTGTCCTTTGGTCTGATTAGTCCAAATTTTAGATTTTTGGTTCCAACAGTGGTGTGTCTTTGTTAGACACAGAGTAGGTGAACGGATGATCTCTGCATGTGTGGCTCCCACCGTGAAGCATGGAGGAGGAAGTGTGATGGTGTGGGGGTGCTTTGCTGGTGACACTGTCTGTGATGTATTTAGAATTCAAGGTACACTTAACCTGCATGGCTACCACAGCATTCTGCAGCAATACCCCATCCCATCTGGTTGCGATTAGTGGGACTATCATTTTTTTTCCAACAGGACAATGATCCAAAACACATCTCCAGGCTGTGTAAGGCCTATTTGCCCAAGAAGGAGAGTGATGGGAGTGATGCATCAGATTACCTGGCCTCCACAATCACTCGACCTCAACCCAATTGAGATAGTTTGGGATGAGTTGGACCGCAGAGTGAAGGAAAAGCAGCCAACAAGTGCCCAGCATATGTGGGAACTCCTTCAAGACTGTTGGAAAAGCATTCCAGGTGAAGCTGGTTGAGAGAATGCCAAGAGTGTGCAAAGCTGTTATCAAGGTAAAGGGTGGCTACTTTGAAGAATCTAAAATGTAACGTATATTTTGATTTACTCAACACTTTTTTGGTGTTAAACATGTGTTATTTCAGAGTTTTGATGTCTTTGCTATTATTCTACAATGTAGAAAATAGTTTAAAAAAAGAAAAATCTTTGAATGAATAGGTGTCCAAAATTTTAACTGGTCCTGTATGTTTCCATGGGTCTGCTGCTTACAAGGAATGTGCGTGTGTGTATGTGCACGTGCATGCTTGTGTACGCGTACGTGTGTGTATGCACTTGCATGTGTGTGTGCATGTATGTGTGTGTGCTCAGGGACTGAACAGAGTGCACAGTGGCTGTGAGGTAATTGTGCAGGCAGCAGCAGAGAGAGAGAGAGAGAGAGCAGTTGGAAGGACAGTGTGCAGCGGAGGCAGCAGCAGCACCACGGGCGCTCTGCGACCTCTGTCTCGAGCATCTGTTCAGCAGGGGCCTGACCCCCGACAACGACGACAACACAACACACAGCCCTCTGGAAGGAAGGCACAGCCCAGGCTGGGGGAGCGGAGGGGGAGGAAGGGGCAGGCTGGCCTTGTAGTTGGATGTAATGCCTGTACCCCCCCGAATAACAACCCAACAACCTCAAACTCAGAAAGGCATAGACTAACAAACGACACTAGTAAACATATGGCAATAAACCGAACGAAGACACAGTGATACATGAAGGCAACTGCTGCCCTACTATAGTTCAATAACATGCACTTAACAAAGTGCACAACAATTCTTCCAGGTGCATGAAACAAAAGACAGGCCTACAGTAAGCCTTACGCTCCTGTATAGTTTATTGAAATATTTCGACCATAAACTGTACACGATTATTCAAATAAATTCTGTTTAAATCATTCTTGGTCCCCTAAAGGCAAATACATTTTGGACTATAGTGGTGCTTCAGACATATACAGTGGGGCAAAAAAGTATTTAGTCAGCCACCAATTGTGCAAGTTCTCCCACTTAAAAAGATGAGAGAGGCCTGTAATTTTCATCATAGGTACACTTCAACTATGACAGACTTTTGACAGGATTTTTAATGAATTTATTTGAAAATTATGGTAGAAAATAAGTATTTGGTCAATAACAAAAGTTCATCTCAATACTTTGTTATATACCCTTTGTTGGCAATGACAGAGGTCAAACGTTTTCTGTAAGTCTTCACAAGGTTTTCACACACTGTTGCTGGTATTTTGGCCCATTCCTCCATGCAGATCTCCTCTAGAGCAGTGATGTTTTGGGGCTGTTGCTGGGCAACACAGACTTTCAACTCCCTCCAAAGATTTTCTATGGGGTTGAGATCTGGAGACTGGCTAGGCCACTCCAGGACCTTGAAATGCTTCTTACGAAGCCACTCCTTCGTTGCCCGGGCGGTGTGTTTGGGATCATTGTCATGCTGAAAGACCCAGCCACGTTTCATCTTCAATGCCCTTGCTGATGGAAGGAGGTTTTCACTCAAAATCTCATGATACGTGGCCCCATTCATTCTTTCCTATACACGGATCAGTCGTCCTGGTCCCTTTGCAGAAAAACAGCCCCAAAGCATGATGTTTCCACCCCCATGCTTCACAGTAGGTATGGTGTTCTTTGGATGCAACTCAGCATTCTTTGTCCTCCAAACACGAAGAGTTGAGTTTTTACCAAAAAGTTATATTTTGGTTTCATCTGACCATATGACATTCTCCCTAACTTCTTCTGGATCATCCAAATGCTCTCTAGCAAACTTCAGACGGGCCTGGAAATGTACTGGCTTAAGCAGGGGGACACGCCTGGCACTGCAGGATTTGAGTCCCTGGCGGCGTAGTGTGTTACTCATGGTAGGCTTTGTTACTTTGGTCCCAGCTCTCTGCAGGTCATTCACTATGTCCCCCCGTGTGGTTCTGGGATTTTTGCTCACCGTTCTTGTGATCATTTTGACCCCATGGGGTGAGATCTTGCATGGAGCCCCAGATCGAGGGAGATTATCAGTGGTCCTGTATGTCTTCCATTTCCTAATAATTGCTCCCACAGTTGATTTCTTCAAACCAAGCTGCTTACCTATTGCAGATTCAGTCTTCCCAGCCTGGTGCAGGTCTACAATTTTGTTTCTGGTGTCCTTTGACAGCTCTTTGGTCTTGGCCATAGTGGAGTTTGGAGTTAGACTGTTTGAGGTTGTGGACAGGTGTCTTTTATACTGATAACAAGTTCAAACAGGTGCCATTAATGCAGGTAACGAGTGGAGGACAGAGGAGGCTCTTAAAGAAGAAGATACAGGTCTGTGAGAGCCATAAATCTTGCTTGTTTGTAGGTGACCAAATGCTTATTTTCCACCATAATTTGCAAATAAATTCAATAAAATCCCTATAATGTGATTTTCTGGATTTTTTTCCTCATTTTGTCTGTCATAGTTGAAGTGCATCTATGATGAAAATGACAAGCCTCTCTCATCTTTTTAATGGAAGAACTTGCACAATTGGTGGCTGACTAAATACTTTTTTCCCCCACTGTACATCAAAATAAAGTGTCTCACCCTGTTTGAGCTCCTCCATGGTGAAGGTGTGTACCATCAGGCTCTGCAGAAGTAGCTTGGGGCCCATGTTCTTATAGCGGCTCAACTCCGTTCCATAGATCCCGTTCAGCAGGGTCCCGTGGGCTGGGGGAACCAATACTGTGAAGGTCAAAATGTCCACCGGGGCGTCCAAGTCCAACGCGTTCAAAATGGCCGGACTCAGCTCCTTTATCCCTCCCTCCATCACCTGGTGGAGAAAAAGAGGGATGAGGAAGAGGAGGATGAGTCCGAAGGGAAAGAAAGAAAGGAAATGAAGCAGGTATGGCATGAGGAGATGGAGGAGGCATCGTAGGAAAAGAGGGAAGGCGGCGTCGCAGACCATGGGACATGCGTGAACACTGTGAAATGCCTCCTTCCTTCTCTCCCTCCCTTGAGGTAACCCCTGGTCTGACACGGTTGGATATGCAAAAGCAAAGATTCCACTCCACAGCTTTAGACCCAGGGGGCATTTCTCCAAAGTACTTAAACACGGCCAAAGACTTAAAAGCATTAGATGGGTGGACTTGAGGCAACTTACAGTGAAGTTGCTAAGCGCCAGAGAGGGAGTCTCGTCGTTGGTGGGGTGAATGACGATGTAGAAGGGGATGGGGGGAGACTTGTGCCTCCCGTCGCTCACACTGATCACCAGCTGGTCCACGGTGGGCTCAGTCCCCTGGTGCTCTGCCTGGACGTAGTTGATGTAACCCGCTCTGAGGTGGAGCAGGCTGAATGACACTGAACACACCACCACAACCACGACAACACAGCAGGGTATGAGTAGAAATTAATATTTTCTCATTGTACTCTTGTCGACTTAGAGTTCACTGTGTGAATGGTCCATACCGTCTGAGACTGAGGGCACGGAACACAACAGCAGCGTATGGGAGAAGAGTGGGCCTAGGCGGTACCTTATTCACGTCATTCAAACAACGCATTTTTCACAAAGCTTTACTGCCAGATAAGCATGATATAACGTGTTAAAAAGGCTTATTGGTCTTTCGAGCCGTATATTGAATTACTTGTCCTTCGAACCGGATGAATTAAAACACCTTTTTTTTTTAAACAGTCATAATAGTTTGTGTCGGTAGATATCAGCAAGATAACTAATGGCCAACTTGGAACTAACCATGGATAACTTGGAACTAACCATGGATAACTTTGAACTAACCATGGCTAACCTTTTGACTAAAGAGCTTAAAGGGATAGTTTATGCTAAATCTATATTTGGGAGGAATCCCCCTTACCTTGAGTTGTGTCTGAAGGCCTATATTGACAGAAACCACAATAATCCATTGTTTACTTCTGCCACGAGTTAGAATAAAAATAGCATTTTCCAAATTAATTCATGCATTAGCGGTACCGACGTTAGCAAAGCTATGTTGCAAGCCAAAACTTCCTCAAAAACACTTCAAACTGTTTGCTAGTGTCTATGCTCGCAAAGTCCCCATCCATGTTTTCTTGCCCGCGAGAATGTCATTCTTTTTGCAGTAATATTCCAATGCTCTGGTAGTTCCATCAAGCCTCTGGTGAGTATGTTTACCGCTGGTAATCAAGCCCGAGTGCCCAATGGAATACAATGCAATACAATATACATGTATTGTCCATGTTACAGCAAACAGAAACAGTTGCGGCTTTGAGACTACTGTACGTGTGGAAATAGTTCATGCTTAAATAATCCCTGCACCAACTAAGGAACTTAGTTTGAAGTGTTTTTGAGGAATTTTCTGCCTGCAATGCAGCTCTGCTAACATCAGTACCGCTGTTAACATTCATGAATTTGGACGATGATAATTATGCTAACTGCTAGAGGTGGTAGAAGAGAACAACAGGTTATTGTTGATTCTGTCACTATGGGCCTTCAAGACACAGGTCTGGGGACTTCCACCCAAATATACATTTGGCTATCACTCTTAAGGATCTGTGTGCCACTGACCCACTCTGAGGCCTGCGTTGCTCTTCTCGAAGCCTGGTGAGGGCAGGGTGTTCTCCAGGAAGCCCTGTAGGGGTGAGTTTTCCAGGAGGAAGAGGAGCTCTTCAGGGTGCGTATCAGGGTCCTCGGCCCCCAGCACTCCCCCACATAGACAGGCTGAGGAGCCCTCGTCCACCACAAACATGTCACCTGACAGGGTCATACAGAGCGAAATGACAGTGAAAGACATGAAATGATGACATGAAATAATTGCACATGAAATAATTGCCATGGAATTCTCTCTCGCAATTCTCTCACATTTTTAGTAATGGTTTCAGAAGCTTAAGAGACATGATAGAGAAAAACAGTAAATGTATCCATCCATCCCTAAACATATGCCAATCTTCCCTCCCTCTCTCTCTCTCTCTCTCTCTCCCTCTTCTCTCTCACACTCTCTCTCTCTCTCTCTCTCTCTCTCTCTCTCTCTCCCCATTTCTCTCTCTCTCTCTCTCTCTCCCTCTCCCTCTCCCTCTCCCACTCTCTCTCCCTCTCTCTCTCTCTCTCCCCATTTCTCTCTCTCTCTCTCTCTCTCTCTCTCTCTCTCCCCATCTCTCTCTCTCTCTCTCTCTCTCTATCTCTCTCTCCCTCTCCCTCTCCCTCTCCCTCTCCTCTCTCACACTCTCTCTCTCCCTCTCTCTCCCTCTCTCGGCACTCGGCCAGCACGCTGCCACCTGGTTGCTGATAAAGCCATCATGCCCCTGCTCGCTGCACCCATTTACAGCACTGATAAATAATGAATGGAGAATGGGCACTGGTGGGATGAAGGCTTGAATCAGGATCCACCCTGATCCAAGGGGGGGATGAGGTGTGTGTAGTTAATGACCAAATGTCTGGGAAACAGGTGATAAAAAAACAAAAAAAACATTGTCCACCAAACAAGGAAAGAGGCAAAGCCGGATTCCTCTTTGTTTCGCTCCGCTAATTCTCTGATGCGGTCTCTTTATTCAATGCAAACTAATTAGACCACTACATTTCCCCTGCAAACTACTCCGGATTTTGTGGGCCTGCTATGCAGTGGTGAAGATTGAGAATAAATATTCATTTTTTTCTTGGCTGGGATTAGCAAATTAGCTGATGATGGTGGAGATGGGGTATAGTGGGCCGGGATAGATAATCTTGGCAGCAAGAGGGGTAGAAGGGAGGCCTAACGTGTTTTCTTTTGTGAGCAAGGGATGCTCCTTTCTGTCTTTTGTTTGCTGAGGCCTTCATTGTCCGGTGGCCCTCGTGGGGAATTGGTGTCTGCTCGGCGCCCACCAGTTCGCTAACGTTAGCTCCCCTCCCCAACACAGCAGAGGAGTAATCCCGACCAGCTGTGTGTGTGCCCTCTGCACGCAATAACACACCACAACACCATGCAGTAATTCATAACAACACCCAGCAAGGGATTTCCATTAAATGCCCTAACAAACCCCTTTTTACCTACAAATGCACGCACGCGTGCACACACACACACACAAAGAAACACACCACCAAGCACACACACACACACACACACACACACACACACACACACACACACACACACACACACACACACACACACACACACACACACCACCAAGCACACACACACACACACACACACACACACACCACACACACACACACACACACACACACACACACACACAACCAATGATCACAACAGCCACCCTCAGTCTCTTCTCCCCATCTCCTAACACCCTTCTTAGTCCTCTCATTCTCTCCCAGTGGTCACTGTTCCCTATTGATAACCACAAAGTTGCCGGTCACACACAGGGGGCTTTACGGTCCAATCCCTCTTCTTGGCTCGGGCTCTAGCGAGAGACGTTCCCTCGCCGTCCCCAGGAATCCATGTGTGTGTGTGTGTGTGTGTGTGTGGGGGGGGGGGGGGGGGGGGGGGGGGGGGGGGGGCGGGGGGCGGGACACAATGCTCGCCCTGCTGCCTCTCCCTGTACAGTGTGTGCTCGCCTGATTAAGAGATTCTCGCTAGCGCAATGCGTTCTACCACCTGCCACCGAGCTCCCCGCTTCGAAGCAGAGGGCAGGCTGGGAAATGACTGAGCGTGTGTTTACCGGCATTAAGGGGATTGTGATTATCACAAAGTAGTTAAACCTTTACACAACAATGGAACTGAGGTGATGAGGAATCTTGTCTTGTTCGATGCACCCAGCTCCCCATAGAGCAGGCAAGACAAAGAAAGATGAGGTGTCTCTGGTATTCCCTTGTTTGCACCTAGAGCAGTGGTGTCCAGGCTCCAACTTGGCCTGCGGGTGGTTGGAGTAAAAATACTAATAATATATATATTTTTAAATACAAGATGTAGATTTTTTTCTTTGGGGGGGGGGGGGGGGGGGGGACTTCATATACTTAAAAATGACTGAAAACAAATGAAAACTGTGGAGAATGAACCTACATTTATGCAGTTTCTTGTGGCCTCTAGCTCGCTAATAACCACCAAAATTCAGAAAACAATATTTTTGTATATTTTGATGGCGAGGAAATATAGCCGACTTCCGGACCTCGTTGAAGACCCAATGTGGCCCGTAGGGCAGAATTTGTTTGACAACCCTGATCTAGAGCCATATAGGTGTGTGTCTAAATATGTCTCCCTCTATGTTCCTATAAATGGCTCTGTTTAAAATGTCTTTATATACAGCTTTACATGTCTCTCTCTATACAAGTATATATGGCTCATATGTTTCTCTCGATATAGAGTGTGTATCTACATAAACTCAGCAAAAAAAGAAACGGCCCTTTTTCAGGAACTTCACAGATCTTCATTGAAAAGGGTTTTAACACTGTTTCCCATGCTTGTTCAATGAACCATAAACAATTAATGAACATGCACCTGTGGAACGGTCGTTAAGACACTAACAGCTTACAGACGGTAGGCAATTAAGGTCACAGTTATGAAAACGTAGGTCACTAAAGAGGTCTTTCTACTGACCCTGAAAAACACCAAAAGAAAGATGCCCAGGGTCCCTGCTCATCTGTGTGAACGTGCCTTAGCATGCTGCAAGGAGGCATGAGGACTGCAGATGTGGCCAGGGCAATACATTGCAATGTCCGTACTGTGAGATGCCTACAGGGAGACAGGATGGACAGCTGATCGTCCTCACAGTGGCAGATCACGTGTAACAACACCTGCACAGGATCGGTACATCCGAACATCACAACTGCGGGACAGGTATAGGATGGCAACAACAACTGCCCAAGTTACACCAGGAACGCACAATTTGATCAGACTGTCCACAATAGGCTGAGAGAGGCTGGACTAAGGACTTGTTGGCCTGTTGGAAGGCAGGTCCTCACCAGACATCACCGGCAACAATATCACCTATGACAAGACTGGCAAAAAGTGCTCTTCACTGAGGAGTCACGGTCTTGTTTCACCAGGGTGATGGTCGGATTCGCGTTTATCGTTGAAGGAATGAGCGTTACACCGAGGCCTGTACTCTGGAGCGGGATCGATTTGGAGGTGGAGGGTCCATCATGGTCTGGGGCGGTGTGTCACAGCATCATCGGACTGAGCTTGTTGTCATTGCAGGCAATCTCAATGTCCGGGAACTTGCAGGTGCCTTAGTGGAAGAGTGAGGTAACATCTCACAGCAAGAACTGGCAGATCTGATGCAGTCCATGAGGAGGAGATGCACTGCAGTACTTAATGCAGCTGGTGGCCACACCAGATACTGATTGTTACTATTGATTTTGACCCCTCCTTTGTTCAGGGACACATTATTCCATTTCTGTTAGTCACATGTCTGTGGAACTTGTTCAGTATATGTCTCAGTTGTTGAATCTTGTTATGTTCATACAAATATTTACACATGTTAAGTTTGCTGAAAATAAACGCAGTTGACATTGAGAGGACGTTTCTTTATTTTAAATGCGGAAAATATTCAGGACCTTGACTTTTTCCACATCTTGTTACGTTGCAGCCTTGTTCTAAAATTGATTCAATTCCCCTCAATCTACACACGATACCCCATATTGACAAAGCAAAAACAGGTTTTTAGAAATTGTAGCAAATGCATAAAAAAAACTGAAATATATAATTTACGTAAGTATTCAGACCCTTTTCTCAGTAATTTGTTGAAGCACCTTTGGCAGCGATTTCATCCTCAAGTCTTCTTGGGTATGACGCTATAAGCTTGGCACACCTGTATTTGGGGAGTTTCTCCCATTCTTCTCTACAGATCCTCTCAAACTCTGTCAGATTGGATGGGGAGCATCGCTGCACAGCTATTTTCAGGTCCCTCCAGAGACGTTCGATCGGGTTCAAGTCTGGGCTCTGGCTGGGACACTCAAGACATTCAGAGACTAGTCTTGAAGCCACTGCTGCATTGTCTTAGCTGTGTGCTTCGGGTCGTTGTCCTGTTGGAAGGTGAACCTTCGCCCCAGTCTGAGGTCTTGAGTGCTCTGGAGCAGGTTTTCATCAAGGATCTCTCTGTACTTTGCTCTGTTCATCTTTCCCTCGATCCTGACTTGTCTCCCAGTCCCTGCCGCTGAAAAACATCCCCACAGCATGATGCTGCCACCACCATGCTTCACCGTAGGGATGGTGACAGGTTTCCTCCAGACTTGACGCTTGGCTTTAAGGCCAAAGTGTTCAATCTTGGTTTCATCAGACCAGAGAATCTTGTTTCTCATGGTCTGAGAGTCCTTTACGTGCCTTTTGGCAAACTCCTAGCGGGCTGTCATGTGCCTTTTACTGAGGAGTGGCATCTGTCTGGCCACTCTACCATAAAGCCCTGATTAGTGGAGTGCTGCAGAGATGGTTGTCCTTCTAGAAGGCTCTCCTAACTCCACAGAGGAACTCTGGAGCTCTGTCAGAGTGACCATCGGGTTCTTGGTCACCTCCCTGACCAAGGTCCTTCTCCCCCGATTGCTCAGTTTGGCCGGGCGGGCAGCTCTAGGAAGAGTCTTGGTGGTTCCAAACTTCTTTAATTTAAGAATGATGGAGGCCACTGTGTTCTTGGGGACCTTCAATGCTGCAGACATTTTTTGGTTCCCTTTCCCAGATCTGTGCCTCGACACTATCCTGTCTTGGAGCACCATGGACAATTAATTTGACCTCATGGCTTGGTTTTTGACATGCACTGTCAACTGTAGGACCTTATATAAACAGGTGTGTGCCTTTCCAAATCATGCCCAAACAATTGAATTTACCACAAGTGTACTCCAATCAAGTTGTAGAAACATCTAATGGGTGATCAATGGAAACAGGATGCACCTGAGCTCAATTTCGAGACACATAGGAAAGGGTCTGAATACTTATATAAAAAAGGTATTTCCTTTTTTCTATTAACCTATTTTTGCTTTGTGGGGTGATGTGTATAGATTGATGAGTAACATTTTTAATTCAATCCATTTTAGAATAAGGCTGTAACGTAACAAAATCTGGAAAAAGGGAAGGGGTCTGAATACTTTCCGAATGCACTGTATGTCTCTATATATGTATCCATTTGAAGCCATACCCAGTATTGTCCCTTTCTGACATTGAAGTGAAAGTGGGTTACCCATGGTGATGACTGGGGCCTTGTTGTTGACAGGAAGCACCGTCACGTTGAGGTCGTAAACAGGAAGTGTCCCGTGGAGAGGTACGGGTGGTGGCAGGGCATCTCCATGGCAACAGCTGTCCATGCCCCCTGCTTCTCCGTCCGACACGATGAGAGTGACCGAGTCAGACACGGGACTGGCTCCAATCTCGCCCCCTATTAGTCAGAGGAAAACAGGAAGTTAAAGTATGTAACAGTGTGTTCACTGGTTACTGGTTGATACACCCATGAAGGGGATGATTAAGATCACTTTAGTTGTCAATTGTACACAAGGTCCAACCAAAATGTTACTTCTGCTTTATTTTAACCCCTCCCAAAGACACACATCCAGTTGAAGTCGGAAGTTTACATACACTTAGGTCGGAGTCATTAAAACTTGTTTTTCAACCACTCCACAAATTTCTTATAAAACTATAGTTTTGGCAAGTTGGTTAGGACATCTACTTTGTGCATTACACAAGTAATTTTTCAACAATTGTTTACAGACAGATTATTTCACTTATAATTCACTTTCATCACAATTCCAGTGGGTCAGAAGTTTACATACACTAAGTTGACTGTGCCTTTAAGCAGCTTGGAAAATTCCAGAAAATGATGACATGGCTTTAGAAGTTTCTGATAGGCTAATTGACATAATTTGAGTCAATTGGAGGTGTACCTGTGGATGGATTTCAAGGCCTACCTTCAAACTCAGTGCCACTTTGCTTGATATCATGGGCAAATCAAAAGAAATCAGCCAAGACCTCAGGAAACAGTTGTAGACCTCCACACAGTCTGGTTCATCCTTGGGAGCAATTACCTAACACCTGAAGGTACCACGCTCATCTGTACAAACAATAGTACATAAGTATAAACACCATGGGACCACGCAGCCGTCATACCGCTCAGGCAGGAGACATGTTCTGTCTCCTAGAGATGAACATACTTTGGTGCGAAAAGTGCAAATCAACCCCAGAACAACAGCAAAGGCCCTTGTGAATGCTGGAGGAAACAGGTACAAAATAATCTATATCCACAGTAAAACGAGTCCTATATCGACATAACCTGAAAGGCCGCTCAGCAAGGAAGAAGCCACTGCTCCAAACCCGCCATAAAAAAGACAGACTACGGTTTGCAACTGCACATGGGGACAAAGATTGTACTTTTTGGAGAAATGTCCTCTGGTCTGATGAAACAAAAATACAACTGTTTGACCATAATGACCATCATTATGTTTGGAGGAAAAAGGGGGAGGCTTGCAAGCCAAGAACACCATCCCAACCGTGAAGCACGGGGGTGGCAGCACTATGTTGTGGGGGTGCTTTACTGCAGGAGGGACTGGTGCACTTCACAAAATAGATGGCATCATGAGGCTGGAAAATTATGTGGATATTTTGAAGCAACATCTCAAGACATCCGTCAGGAAGTTAAAGCTTGGACGCAAATGGGTCTTCCAAATGGACAATGACCGCAAGCATACTTCCAAAGTTGTGGCAAAATGGCTTAAGGACAACAAAGTCAAGGTCAATCCTATAGAAAATGTGTGGGCAGAACTGAAAAAGCGTGTGCAAGCAAGGAGGCCTACAAACCTGACTCAGCTACACCAGCCCTGTCAGGAGGAATGGGCCAAAATTCACCCAACTTATTGTGGGAAGCTTGTGGAAGGCTACCCGAAACATTTGACCCAAGTTAAACAATTTAATGGCGATGCTACCAAATACTAATTGAGTGTATGTAAACTTCTGACCCACTGGGAATGTGATGAAAGAAATAAAAGCTGAAATAAATCATTCTGTCTACTATTATTCTGACATTTCACATTCTTAAAATAAAGTGGTGATCCTAACTGACCTAAGACAGGGAATTGTTTCTAGGATTAAATGTCAGGAATTGTGAAAAACTGAGTTTAAATGTATTTGGCTAAGGTGTATGTAAACTTCTGACTTCAACTGTACATGTGCAGGTTGGAGCCAGGGGCTGCCACACCGGGCGCCCGTGGAGCAGTTGTTGTGGGGGATTAAGTGCTAAGATTTGATACCAGCAACCCTCCAACTGCTAGCTCACTTCCCACCAGATTTGTCCTGTCAGACCCGGGATTCAAACTGGCAACCCTCTGGTTGCTGGCTCGCCTCTCTAACCTCTAGGAATCAAAAGTTGAGTTGACTCTCAAACACTTTCTCTTCTGTTGGAAGGCACTAGGTTAATTGAGCGGAGTCCATGGCAATTACATATGCCTTCTGGTTAAACCAGACTAAATGCTACGATTAAATCAGGCTACCTATGGATTGCGCTCATGGATAAAAACATCTGCATTTTTAACAATTCCTTTCCCCAATGATCCACACCTAGCCTGGCCCCATATCTGTTTGTGCTGTCTTGTCGACTCCTATGGTCATTGTCCGTAGGTCAATGGCCAAACAGCAAAAACAGATCTGGGATCAAGCTAATACTCACCTGTGTGTATGTAGTAGATGAGTCCCTGCAGGACGTCCTGTTGGGAGAACTTGTCCACAGTAACCCCGCCTCTCTGCAACTCCCCCCTGGCAGGGGTCCGGGCCAGCATGTAGATTAGCCTGGCATCATCACTGTCTGCATCCGTGGCAAACAGGTACTCAGCAGTGACCTGAACCAGGCCCCCTTCCTCACAGGTCAGCCCCCCAAGCAGCCCTGGTCCTAGTTGGGGGGGCTCGTCATTCACTGGTAGGATCTGTGTAGGGGGAGGGTGGGGAGAAGGTCACAATGGAGCAAGAGAAAGATGGCATTCGCACTTTCTACATTTCCCTTATATTTTCCCATTTTCCTTTCGTTCAAAAGTTTGGGGTCACTTAGAAATGTCCTTGTTATCCATGATAACATACATGAAATGAGTTGCAAAATGAATAATAAATATAGTCAAAATGTTAACAAGGTTATAAATAATGATGTTTAATTGAAATGATCTCTCTTTTGAAGAACATATCAAGACCATTTCAAGGACAGCTTTTTTCCATCTACGTAACATTGCAAAAATCAGAAACTTTCTGTCCAAAAATGATGCAGAAAAATTCATCCATGCTTTTGTCACTTCTAGGTTAGATGACTGCAATGCTCTACTTTCCGGCTACCCGGATAAAGCACTAAATAAACTTCAGCTAGTGCTAAATATGGCTGCTAGAATCCTGACTAGAACCAACAAATGTGATCATATTACTCCAGTGCTAGCCTCCCTACACTGGCTTCCTGTCAAAGCAAGGTCTGATTTCAAGGTTTTACTGCTAACCTACAAAGCATTACATGGGCTTGCTCCTACCTATCTCTCTGATTTGGTCCTTCCGTACATACCTACACGTACGCTACGGTCACAAGACGCAGGCCTCCTAATTGTCCCTAGAATTTCTAAGCAAACAGCTGGAGGCAGGGCTTTCTCCTATAGAGCTCCATTTTTATGGAACGGTCTGCCTACCCATGTCAGAGACGCAAACTCGGTCTCAACCTTTGTCTTTACTGAAGACTCATCTCTTCAGTGGGTCATATGATAGAGTGTAGTCTGGCCCAGGAGTGTGAAGGTGATGTAGAGGTGAATCCAGGCCCTGCAGTGCCTAGCTCCACTCCTATTCCCCAGGCGCTCTCTTTTGACGACTTCTGTAACCGTAATAGCCTTGGTTTCATGCATGTTAACATTAGAAGCCTCCTCCCTAAGTTTGTTCTATTCACTGCTTTAGCACACTCTGCCAACCCGGATGTTCTAGCTGTGTCTGAATCCTGGCTTAGGAAGACCACCAAAAATTCAGACATTTTAATTCCAAACTACAACATTTTCAGACAAGATAGAACTGCCAAAGGGGGCGGTGTTGTAATCTACTGCAAAGACAGCCTGCAGAGTTCTGTCCTACTATCCAGGTCTGTACCCAAACAATTTGAACTTCTACTTTTAAAAATCCACCTCTCTAAAAACAAGTCTCTCACCGTTGCCGCCTGCTATAGACCACCCTCTGCCCCCAGCTGTGCTCTGGACACCATATGTGAACTGATTGCCCCCCATCTATCTTCAGAGCTCGTGCTGCTAGGCGACCTAAACTGGAACATGCTTAACACCCCAGCCATCCTACAATCTAAACTTGATGCCCTCAATCTCACACAAATTATCAATGAACCTATCAGGTACCTCCCCAAAGCCTTAAACACGGGCACCCTCATAGATATCATCCTAACCAACTTCCCCTCTAAATACACCTCTGCTGTCTTCAACCAAGATCTCAGCGATCACTGCCTCATTGCCTGCATCCGTAATGGGTCAGCGGTCAAACGACCTCCTCTCATCACTGTAAAACGCTCCCTGAAACACTTCAGCGAGCAGGCCTTTCTAATCGACCTGGCCGGGGTATCCTGGAAGGATATTGACCTCATCCCGTCAGTAGAGGATGCCTGGATATTTTTTAAAAATGCCTTCCTAACCATCTTAAATAAACATGCCCCATTCAAGAAATTTAGAACCAGGAACAGATATAGCCCTTGGTTCTCCCCAGACCTGACTGCCCTTAACCAACACAAAAACATCCTATGGCGTTCTGCATTAGCATCGAACAGCCCCCGTGATATGCAGCTGTTCAGGGAAGCTAGAAACCATTATACACAGGCAGTTAGAAAAGCCAAGGCTAGCTTTTTCAAGCAGAAATTTGCTTCTTGCAACACTAACTCAAAAAAGTTCTGGGACACTGTAAAGTCCATGGAGAATAAGAACACCTCCTCCCAGCTGCCCACTGCACTGAAGATAGGAAACACTGTCACCACTGATAAATCCACCATAATTGAGAATTTCAATAAGCATTTTTCTACGGCTGGCCATGCTTTCCACCTGGCTACTCCTACCCCTGTCAACAGCACTGCACCCCCAACAGCAACTCGCCCAAGCCTTCCCCATTTCTCCTTCTCCCAAATCCATTCAGCTGATGTTCTGAAAGAGCTGCAAAATCTGGACTCCTACAAATCAGCCAATCTAGACAATCTGGACCCTTTCTTTCTAAAAATTATCTGCCGAAATTGTTGCCACCCCTATTACTAGCCTGTTCAACCTCTCTTTCGTGTCGTCTGAGATTCCCAAAGATTGGAAAGCAGCTGCGGTCATCCCCCTCTTCAAAGGGGGGGACACTCTTGACCCAAACTGCTACAGACCTATATCTATCCTACCATGCCTTTCTAAGGTCTTCGAAAGCCAAGTCAACAAACAGATTACCGACCATTTCGAATCTCACCATACCTTCTCTGCTATGCAATCTGGTTTCAGAGCTGGTCATGGGTGCACCTCAGCCACGCTCAAGGTCCTAAACGATATCTTAACCGCCATCGATAAGAAACATTACTGTGCAGCCGTATTCATTGATCTGGCCAAGGCTTTCGACTCTGTCAATCACCACATCCTCATCGGCAGACTCAACAGCCTTGGTTTCGCAAATGATTGCCTCGCCTGGTTCACCAACTACTTCTCTGATAGAGTTCAGTGTGTCAAATCGGAGGGTCTGTTGTCCGGACCTCTGGCAGTCTCTATGGGGGTGCCACAGGGTTCAATTCTTGGACCGACTCTCTTCTCTGTATACATCAATGAGGTCGCTCTTGCTGCTGGTGAGTCTCTGATCCACCTCTACGCAGACGACACCATTCTGTATACTTCCGGCCCTTCTTTGGACACTGTGTTAACAACCCTCCAGGCAAGCTTCAATGCCATACAACTCTCCTTCCGTGGCCTCCAATTGCTCTTAAATACAAGTAAAACTAAATGCATGCTCTTCAACCGATCGCTACCTGCACCTACCCGCCTGTCCAACATCACTACTCTGGACGGCTCTGACTTAGAATACGTGGACAACTACAAATACTTAGGTGTCTGGTTAGACTGTAAACTCTCCTTCCAGACCCATATCAAACATCTCCAATCCAAAGTTAAATCTAGAATTGGCTTCCTATTTCGCAACAAAGCATCCTTCACTCATGCTGCCAAACATACCCTTGTAAAACTGACCATCCTACCAATCCTCGACTTTGGCGATGTCATTTACAAAATAGCCTCCAATACCCTACTCAACAAATTGGATGCAGTCTATCACAGTGCAATCCGTTTTGTCACCAAAGCCCCATATACTACCCACCATTGCGACCTGTACGCTCTCGTTGGCTTCATACTCGTCGCCAAACCCACTGGCTCCATGTCATCTACAAGACCCTGCTAGGTAAAGTCCCCCCTTATCTCAGCTCGCTGGTCACCATAGCATCTCCCACCTGTAGCACACGCTCCAGCAGGTATATCTCTCTAGTCACCCCCAAAACCAATTCTTTCTTTGGCCGCCTCTCTTTCCAGTTCTCTGCTGCCAATGACTGGAACGAACTACAAAAATCTCTGAAACTGGAAACACTTATCTCCCTCACTAGCTTTAAGCACCAACTGTCAGAGCAGCTCACAGATTACTGCACCTGTACATAGCCCACATATAATTTAGCCCAAACAACTACCTCTTTCCCAACTGTATTTAATTTATTTATTTATTTTGCTCCTTTGCACCCCATTATTTTTATTTCTACTTTGCACATTCTTCCATTGCAAAACTACCATTCCAGTGTTTTACTTGCTATATTGTATTTACCTTGCCACCATGGCCTTTTTTGCCTTTACCTCGCTTCTCACCTCATTTGCTCACATTGTATATAGACTTGTTTATACTGTATTATTGACTGTATGTTTGTTTTACTCCATGTGTAACTCTGTGTCGTTGTATCTGTCGAACTGCTTTGCTTTATCTTGGCCAGGTCGCAATTGTAAATGAGAACTTGTTCTCAACTTGCCTACCTGGTTAAATAAAGGTAAAATAAAATAAAACAAATTAATCAGGGCAACAGTTTTCAGCTGTGCTAACATAATTGCAAAAGGGTTTTCTAATGATCAATTAGCTTTTTAAAATTATAAACTTGGATTAGCTAACACAACGTGCCATTGGAACACAGGAGTGATGGTTGCTGATAATGGGCCTCAATACAGCTATGTAGATACTCCATTAAAAATCTGCCATTTCCAGCTACAATAGTCATTTACAACATTAACAATGTCAACACTGCATTTCCGATCAATGTGATGCTTTTTTAATGGACAAAAAAATTGCTTTTCATTCAAAAACAAGGACATTTCTAAGTGACCCCAAACGTTTGAATGGTAGTGTATATAGCCTACTCACCTGGACTGGTAAGAACA
Source organism: Oncorhynchus mykiss (assembly GCF_013265735.2). Lineage (NCBI taxonomy): Eukaryota > Metazoa > Chordata > Actinopteri > Salmoniformes > Salmonidae > Oncorhynchus > Oncorhynchus mykiss. The sequence goes on along the minus strand of NC_048569.1, from coordinate 55,782,451 downwards.
CATGAGCAGAGTTGACACCATCAGTTACTGTTAGACCAACAGTGTCCTCCACAGTCTCAGAGTCATCATGGATGTACCTGCAATGAGACATTTTTTATTTGTATTTTTAAATGGACCCACATAGATTGGGTTGCCGTGATTAACCTCAAACCAAACCAAATCCTTACACGGGCTGCCTCCCTCTATCGTCTAGCCCCCCTTATCGTGCCACTATATGCCCCACCTGACTCGGAGACCTCTCAGGTCTTGGAGGATGAAGGTGTCACCCTGGCGGAGCTCTCGCCCCTGCAGCTCCAGCTTCCCGTGGATGGGCGTAGTCTGCACCCCTACTCTGAGCTTGTCCTCCAAGCTGTCCCCGTCCCGCACCAACAGGTGCTCCTCCGTGAAGAAGGCCCCTCCTCCTTCCTCCACTCTCAGTAGGTTGGTGAACACCTGAGGAGGTCCAGGATAACGAGATAGAAATCGATGGAGGTGGAGATAGAAATGAGAGTTGACAGAGAAAGAGAATGGTAAAGTGGAGTTGATTCTCGCATTTGAAATGTTTCAATGTCTACGTCGTGGTTCTAAGACCGTCGATGCCGAAGCGGTTCATAAAAGACACTGTTCACCTTCATGACGAGCATTTATCTTTTCTTTATCTTCCTCATGTAACATGGTGTTGTTGATAAATATTTTACTTGACCAGAGACCCCCCCCCCCCCCCCCCCACCCCCCCACCCCGCACCCACCTCAGGAGCCTGGTTGTCCACAGGAGTGACGGTGACGTTGAAGAGCAGGTCAGTGGTGGTTCCACCGTGGTGGTCGCTCACGGAGAACAAAAACTGGACAAACAGCGGCTCTGGACCGATGTCCTCGATGGGGGGCATGTACCCCACCTTCATGTGGTTGACTGCATGCTGACGGACACAACACATGTTGCTGCTTTGAGGTTTAGTAAGAACAGGCGTTTGTAATCCAAAATGAATATACCTGCACACTACATGCATGACAGTGTATTGGCGCAGTATATTGGTGAGCGCACCTGGGTGAATGACTTTAGCACAGGGACCATTGGGTCTTTCTTCATGGAGTGGGTGCTGTCTGTGTAGAATAGTCGCCCTGCATCAGGTAGCCTGCAATCAGGGCCACAAACACACTCTGTTAGACAGGGCGAATCATTCCCATTTATTTAGGCTTGGGGCGTGATTGTCCTGGTACAAATCCAGCATACAGTTGTATGATTTTCATTTTGAAGAGCGTTTTCCCTTTAAACGTCATAAACCTCATGCATTAAACAATACATCTGAAACCATATTTATTAAGCACGCATTACTGTGACACAGCCACAGTAGAGTCCATGAAGTGAACAGCCATGTTGTGACTACGAGAGAGAGAGAGAGAGAGAGAGAGAGAGAGAGAGTGTGAGAGAGAAGAGGGAGAGAGAGAGAGAGAGAGAGAGAGAGAGAGAGAGAGAGAGAAAGAGAGAGAGAGGGAGGGAAGATTGGCATATGTTTAGTTGTACTGTACTGTACCCTGGCCGTGTGGGGCTGAAGCAGGGTGTGGTGATGAAGAAGGAGAGGTCTGTGTCTGGGTGCTCTGTGTCCCTGAAGTGGATGTGACTCTGGGTCAGGTAGACCACGTCAGTCTCCCTCACCGTAACCGAGCGAACGCTGCCAGACACCTCCACCGGAAGCTGGTCTTTGACTGGGAAAACGTGGATCACCACAGTCTGTGTTGTGGTTGGAGGGCACAGAGGACAGCACAATGGAATATGGATCATTAATGGAAAACGGAACGTTTCAGACGAATAGACATTTAAAGGGGTTGTAATATAGACATATGATCCAATAAATATATATTTTCCCAGATTATATTTCGGGCTTTCACTGCATTCACTGCCTTACCATCGACTTCTGGTTAAAATATCCCCCATTTCAAGTATTGCAACGTAACAGTAATGTGCCATACGGAATATCGGGTTTAGATCTTTGCACACTTACGTGTCTGTGGGATAGGTTTGGGGGTTGATGGCTGTCTGAGAGGGTGAAGTCGAAGGTGTCCTCAAAACACTCCTCTCCAGAGTGCCTATAATAGATCATCCCCATGAACAGATCCCTCTGCAGGAAACTCTTCACTGGCACGCCTACAGGAAATCACAACCCAGTCATCAACATAGACATCGAATGCATAGAATGGGACATTTTCTCAATGCAAGATGGTAGAGACAGAAGGAGAGCTAACTACCCGTCTCATGTTGAAGGTTAGCCTCATCAGACCTCAACAAAAACAATCAATGTCGCTCACACACAGGTTGAACCTAACTTGCTTAAATGCCAATTATACGGGGTTTGGACTATCAGTTATCAGGCAATTATAGCAATGGAGCTTTTCTATACAATTTGTGATGATATCCTATTACCTAGCTGTTGTGGGTGGGCCTTCTTGACCACCTCTCCAGCGCGGGGGAAGGTGAGGAGCTGGTACAGGATGTAGTCATCACTGGAGTCCAGGTCGGAGGCCAGCAGCATGTACTCTTCCACCAGCACCTCGCCGCCCTCCTGCACTTCCAATGCCACGTTGTTGATAAGGAACGGCGCCGTGTCATCCTTGGGCAGGATGTTGATGGGGAACTTGTGGCGGATGCTGTGGCGCCCGTCTGTGATGCGGAAGACAATGTGGTCGCGGGTGGTGTCGCTGTCCGAGTGATGGTAGACAACCACGCCCTCTTGTAGGTCCCGTATCCGGAACATAAAGCCTTTACCACCTGGGAGGAGATGTGAGTTCGAATGAATTGGAAAGGAGACTTTTCCTCTGAGTTTTTTTCCATTTATGTAGGCTAGTGAGATTCAAATCATCAGATTCTGGAATGTATTTAACCCTGGTTAAAGTGTTGTTGTTTTTTTATGATATTTTTTTCGTTACAAATTTGGGTCGCTATAGCGTGTAGTGTGTCCTCATGGTAACACTTTCTTTGACGCCCAGTGTCATAACACATGATGACATGGTCATAATCATATCATAATATTTCCTGACAGCTGACAAAACTTGTCATAACATGGTCATAACACTCATGACCCACATATTGAAACGTGGTGACACGTGAAAAGTGTTATTTTATGGCTGGTTATGACACCTCCAGTTGAAGTTAGAAGTTACACCTTACACCTTAACCAAATACATGTAAACTAAGTCATTCACAATTCCTGACATTTAATCTTAGTATCCTGTATTAGGTCTGTATTAAATCCTGTATTAGGTCTGTTAGGATCACCACTTTATTTTAAGAATGTGAAATGTCAAAATAATAGTAGAGAGAATCATTTATTTCAGCTTTTGTTTCTTTCATCACATTCCCAGTGGGTCAGAAGTTTACATACACTTAATTAGTATTTGGTAGCATTGCCTTTAAATTGTTTAACTTGGGTCAAACGTTTCGGGTAGCTCCCACAATAAGTTGGGTAAATTTTGGCCCATTCCTCCTGACAGAGCTGGTGTAACTGAGTTAGGCCTCCTTGCTCGCACATGCTTTCAGTTCTGCCCACACATTTTCTATAGGATTGAGGTCAGGGCTTTGTGATGGCAACTCCAATACCTTGACTTTGTTTTCCTTAAGCCATTTTGCCACAACTTCAGAAGTATGCTTGGGGTCATTGTCCATTTTGGAAGACCCATCTGCGTCCAAGGTTTAACTTCCTGACTGATGTCTTGAGATGTTGCTTCAATATATCCACAGAATTTTCCAGCCTCATGATGCCATCTATTTTGTGAAGTTCACCAGTCCCTCCTGCAGCAAAGCACCCCTACAACATGATGCTGCCACCCCCGTGCTTCACGGTTGGGATGGTGTTCTGGGCTTGCAAGCCTCCCCCTTTTTCCTCCAAACATAACAATTGTCATTATGGTCAAACAGTTGTATTTTTGTTTCATCAGACCATAGGACATTTCTCCAAAAAGTACAATCTTTGTCCCCATGTGCAGTTGCAAACCGTAGTCTGTCTTTTTTATGGCGGTTTTGGTTCTTCCTTGCTGAGCGGCCTTTCAGGTTATGTTGATATAGATACTTTTGTACCTGTTTCCTCCAGCATCTTCACAAGGTCCTTTGCTGTTATTCTGGGATTGATTTGCACTTTTCGCACCAAAGTACATTAATTGATTTTCCCATGATGGCAATTAAAGAAGCACTGAGTTTGAAGGTAGGCCTTGAAATACATCCAAAGGTACACCTCCAATTGACTCAAATGTTGTCAATTAGCCTAGCAGAAGCTTCTAAAGCCATGACATCATTTTCTGGAATTTTCCAAGCTGTTTAAAGACACAGTCAACTTAGTGTATGTAAACTTCTGACCCACTGGAATTGTGATACAGATTATTTCAATTATAAATCACTGTATGTAAACAATTGTTGGAAAAATGACTTGTGTCATGCACAAAGTAGATGTCCTAACCGACTTGCCAAAACTATAGTTTGTTAACAAGAAATTTGTGGAGTGGTTGAAAAACGATGGTTGAAAAACGAGTTTAATGACTCCAACCCAAGTGTATGTAAACGTCCGACTGTACATAAGAGTGTCAAAACCCACATTTACTCAAATGTGTTTCCTTTCATTTAAAAGTTTGTTTCCTAAGTTATTTGTTGTTGTTGTTTTTCATGATTCCTTTTCATCATATTTTAAATATCTTTTAAATAACAGAAAATACACTTTATGACACTGTCATGAAGCATTATGACCATCATATCTGCTCCGGAAATCTGCTCCTGCATTCATCCCAGTCATCAACAACAGCGCATTGGGCTAGGCGCATGTCTGACATCAATATGTTCTGCAATTACAACGATAATTTAATATGGTTCATTTCAGAAAATGTCAAATAACAAACACACTGTTGTCAAGTAGGCTACGGTGTAATGGAATGTTTTGCTGTGTGTGGTAGGTTTTGTGTGGTTCTGGCACTCTCTTGTAGGTGTCATAACCAGCCATAGAATAATGCAATATATGTCACAAAGGTCTAAATATAATGGTCATGACAGTGCTATGACCATACTATGACAGGTTATGACAAGATATGTCAGCTGTTATGACATGGTTATGACTGTATCATAACATGTTATGACGCTGGGTGTCAAGTAAAGTGTTACCGGTGCCATGTATTGTAAATTAACCCCACTACAGCATATTAAGGCTAAGCATACAGTACATCAGGAAATTGGGTACTTGGATATTTGACATGGTGTTATGAGAAGCACCCTAAGGTGGACATCCCCCACTCTTGCCAAAGCCACTTCATGTTTTCATTTATTAATGATTTCTCACAAATAAGCTAGGGTTTTTTTAATGTTGGATGCATATTATCATTTGGAAATAACAAGTTTCGCTTTTGCCTAAAGGCACTACGCGCTGGCTCAGGCTTTTCCCTGTCGCTGAAAAACAGAGAGGGAAAGATGGCGTCCTTCCCAGGCTAGCGTGCTGTGGCGGCTGCCCAACGTGACGATGGCCCACTCCTGCTTGCCAGGGAGACAGAAGGGCAAGGTCACAAGACAGATTGAGTGATGAATGGTCGTGCATGAAACCTCATTAGCAGCAACTTTACTGCGGGGGAAATGGGGGAAATGGCTACAAGTCCAACGGAGAAACAACTTGGTAATTGGGCCCAAAGGTGGCAGTGGGCAGCAGGCCCAAAAACAAAACAAAAAACACAGGTTCCCAAGTCGGAGGACAGTGTGGAGTATGAAGGAACAGTCAGGCAGCTTTCCATTTGGCTGAAGGCGTTGGACCAAACGTGCTCTGACACTCCCCAGCGTCGACGTCCCGAGTCGGAGGTCAAGGGTGAGCAATTCCCTCTGCCCGCCAAGTCCTCCAGAGACACTATGTATTGGTGGGCCAGAACTCTCACTGAACTGAGTGGCGCTATGAAGAAAATTAGCAAACAGGTTCTGATAAGGGTTCTGTTTTTTTCCCCTCGCTCTCTATATATCACGGGGGGGGGTCGTCAATCAGTATGAAAGCGACCCTCCCCCATCCAAATAACAACAACGTAAACAGCAATTAAAGTGATAGCGGGATGGGTGTGGGTGGGACGGTTGTTTGAGCAGGTGCTGCTGTTCATCGGATGGCCCTACAGGAGGGAATGGGATGGAGTCAGTGGCCGATGGGAACTGAAGTTAGTCCAAACTGGAAACTACCGAACTGAAAGAAACCACCAGCTCAGCCTCCCTGTAAGGGACTAGCCTTCTACAGAGCCCAGATTGACAGAGTAAAATGGTCCGTTATGAGGGGTTCAAAACAATAACTGAAGCCACTCGGTCGTACACGTCACCACTGTAACCTCAATAAAAACACACAAGCATTTGCGCTTCTCTCACACTGTCCAAAGTAGTCATGAAAGGTTACGTCCCTAGCCTTGTCTGTCATCTTCTCTCTCTCTTAAACAAAAAAAAACAGGTCTGCTCTTGGGACAGCGCATCTGCTCTTTGTGCACAGTGGCATGAAATGACATAAGTCTCCCCAATCTGCTTCACTCAGGGCCTGTGCAAACAAAGGCCTGTCTCCCCGTGCGCTGGAGTGGAAGGACAGACGCCGGCACGCTGAAGACAGCTTTGTGTGCGAGGGCCCCTGGCGAAAGTGGCGACGGCCCATTTTACACCTGATTAGGAAACACATGCAGGCCACCTCACATATGCTTCGGGAGCCGCGCCGCCGTCCCCAACGGATGGGAAACACATGGAAGCAAAAGGGCGGAAAAGGGCAGGCGTTCCTGGGAATCTTCAGGGTGGCACTCCAGATACCAGCACAGAATTCCAAGGAAGGGTTAAAAAATGTGTAATTATTTTCCTGAATGTTCTGTGACAAGGAAGCGCATCAACGATTCAACAAATGTTTTGGTTGTGCATTCTTTTACTTTGTATTGTGACATTTTGTCATTTACTTTGAATAGTGACAATGTCTAGTTTTCTTGTCTCATTTTCCTTATGTGTCATATCAAGACAGTTCTACGTCACAGTTCTATCGGCAATGTTCAGAAAGTTTCACCTAACTGAACCCACCCCATCTGACCTCTCACCTCTGACACTGAGTCGTCCGTGCAGAGGTCCGTCCACGGCCACCAGGTAGACAGCATCAATGTTGTCACTGTCCACGATCTGGAGATCCTCCCAGGTGATTGGCCGAGACTGACCCTCCAACAGATCCAACCCTGCCAGGATAGGTTGGTATCAACATCCTGTCTTTATCAGTGTATTTTTATTTTATTGATTTGATTTAGTTGACCATTTAAAAACATAATTCAGCCACACAAGTGGATAAACTGAATTAACACCTTATTTCCATTGTGGACTCCATATGTCGTACATTTCACTATATACCTCGTACAGTAGCCTACAATACAGACATAAATACAAGCCCCTCAATGGGTTTGCATCATCTCTTATGATGGCAATTTCTTTGCAATTCAATGTGATGTTTCGATGTGAAGATACCCATGTTCCACGAGACTCTGGGTGCGTTTGTCTCAGCTGCTCTGATGGAGAAGTGGACCATAATAGGTGGGCTGGCTACATAGGAACCATCAATAGCCTGGAACTCAACCTGCAGGAAATGGAATAGATATAGCATTAGTTTAACATGACGTTTCCACTCGTTCTTCAGCTACAATCTCTCTCTAAATGTGACTTTGGAGATGAAAAAGGCACTGGAAAGCAGGTCTCATTAACCAGCAGGCCAGCTCAGTAGAAGCTTGGCTCGGCTCGACATGCCTCAGCTCGGCTCAGTGGTGTGAAAAGGGCCGAAGAGCTCTATTGCTCCACCACAGTACCTCATAGTTCCTCCTCCCTGTGTGACTACTATTGGGCGGCTGGTAGGCTATCTTCATCTCGTGTAGGTCCTGCCAGATGAAGGAGTGGCAGGTTTTGGTGTGGTCGTCCAGGTGGGCGATGTAGCCCTGGGCGGGGGGTTTTGTCACGTTGAACACCAGGCGCTCCTGGGGGGTCTCTCCGTCCTTGGCGTCCAGCGCGGCCGTGGTCAGGGGGGTGAGGATGAACTGGTCCGCCTCCAGGATGAAGGAGGCCATGAAGGCGGCCTGCGGAGGCTGGTTCTGCATGGCCCCATGGATCAGCACGGGCAGCCACACAGCCTCCGTCTGGGGGACAGACAGAGGTTAGTGGCATTGAATAGGTTAAATACACCTTTCTTTTCTAACGAGAAACTACTTAAAGCTGGGATTGAAGGGGGAAATGAGCAGCGACATTAATATATTGTATTCTGAGAACACGGCAGCCATGTTCTGTGTACGTTTGGTAGGACGTTGATGGAATATTCTCCTAACCCTTAGACAACTGGACACAGGAATGCTGTTGCAACCTTCCCATGAAACATGTCTAGAACATTAATACTGAATATTCTGAGAACATGGTAACCACGTTCTGGGTCATTTCTGTTTGACATTAAGTGAATGGGTCTCTTGGAAATGGTCCTGACACGTTACTGACCTAATGAGATTCTTAAGAGAACGTTCTCTAAAGTTGTGGGAACGTTTGTTGTTAGATGTGAAACAACTCATCCCATTCAGCATTGCGGTCTGTATCATCCAATCACAGAGCAGATACAAGTCACGTGAACACTGGACTCATTCGCTAAATATCTGTATGTCCCGCCCCCCTTAGTGACTGTTGCTAGCTTCCTCAAGCAAGAGCCAAAACCATGGATTCTACCACGACAACACAGAGAATTGCCACAAGAAACTGTATTATATCCCTAAAATAAACCATGAGATCTGTTAGCGAACAGATGGTGGCACTCGATAGCACTGTCACAGGCGCAGCCTGAACTTGTAGGTCCCGTTAGAACAGACCCAGGGCCTGTTTCTGCGGGCCAATCTTTTTTCTTGAGCGGATGGTTGTGGGGACAGAACATAATTATAAATCATTTGTACACTGCAAATTGTCTGCAAGAAGCCCAAAACAGATATAGTATTTGACAAAAACTGGGAAAGACTGGGAAATACTTGGGAAAGATTTCCTAAATTAAAATAGCTTTGAGCTGATTTCCTGGTGATTTTTACAATGTTTTATGTTTAACAGCAAAAATGCGCGAATAAAATCTGCTGCGGGATGAATTTGGCTCGCGGGCCGACTATTGGGGAACCCTGCCATACAGTTTGTTACAGTTACAGTAGTCTCTTACCTCCAACAGTGCTCTGGAGGCCTGGTCCCGTAGCTCCACTCTGATAGGGATGTAGTCAATCTCCGGAGAGGGGGGACTCAGGTGCTGGTACTTCAGAGCCAAGCTGAGGAACTCGTGGCAGGTGGCTTTGAGGAAACGCACCTCCTTGGTGCCATGGAGGCAGGGCTTGTTTCCTGGACAGGGGTCTCCAGTTTGTCTGCCTTGGGTGAATGATCGTTAGGAGACGTATGTCAATCAATGGAAGTTTACCCGAGGCTTGTTAAATATACAGAGCAACTACGGAGAAGAATCAAAGAGAGTGGCTTTGCAAAACTACATTCAACACAAGGGACAAAAAAAGTAAGTGACAGTGTTTGATTCCTTTGCTGTACGTGTTCAGTAGTATCAATTATCTGACAGGACAAAAGCTCCCAGATGTGATGCCATACGAATGTAGGATCTTAATTTGAGCCAGTTTGCTACAGCAGGAAAATAATCCTGCAGCAACAGGAAATGTGAGTTATTATGTGGATTATAATTCATGGATATTCATGTAGGGGTTGATGCATTTTTCTTGAGGGAAAATCACATCTGCCATTTTGTTAATACATTTTAGGAAATTACAACCTTCAGATGTTTTTTTCAATCTCAGACGCACACTACAATTTGGCTACAAGGTCCTACGTTGCAGGAAAGTTCTCCTGCAACACGGTGATCAAATTACGATCCGACATCTGTAATGCCAGTCTGGATCGAGACCAAATAATTATACAATAACTAAATCACTGCGCCTATAAGACTGTATCGATAATAAGCCCACTGACCCAAATTCTGCATCGGATCGTCCATGCGAACTGGGATTCGAACTCATGTTCACAACAACACAACATACTCACAAAGCACCTTCAATCCCATTGCATTTCCAACGTGTTGACCAGTAGCGGGATATGGATGATGCCATGCTTTACCTTTCCTCAGCCCAGTGTCATCCTCGGTCACCAGCTGCCCCAGGGAGGGTACACTGGTCTCTGGGGTGAGCAGCCGCACGGTGCAGGCCACGTCGGGCGGACTGCGGATGCTAAGGATGCCGCCGTCGATGGCGTTGGACAGGCCGTAGAACCGGGGGACCACCAGGGGAGTGCTGCCCAGCTCTACCAGGCTGCTCTCAGGTTCCACCACAATCATCCTCAACACCACCGTCTCCACCACAGTGTCGGAGTCTGTGAACCTGAAATTAGTTGGAGCACACTCATCTCGACCCCTTTTGAGATCTGAAAACGTATCATGACAAACTTTGAATTTGGAGTGCAACGAATAAACTTGAAACAGCACCGTGTCTCAATGCATTCCTGGTGGGACCCAACTTTTTTGTCTAAGCCCAGCGCTGCCACTCCTAATTGAACACAAACGGCATCTATTTTCCAGCCTGGTTTTCGTTCATCTCGGTTAACGAAGTGTGACGTGTGCTGAAAGCATTGTAAATAAAGTTGTGATTTGAATGTGTGACGTGTGCTAAAACCATTATAAATAAAGTTGTGATTTGAATGTGTGACGTGTGCTGAAAGCATTATAAATAAAGTTGTGATTTGAATGTGTGACGTGTGCTGAAAGCATTATAAATAAAGTTGTGATTTGAATGTGTGTGGTCCTACCTGTACACTCTCAACATGACTGTGTCTTCCTCCAGCAGGGGACTACCATTATGGATGTACTTCACTTCATCGGGCAGGAAATGGCAGTCAAACACCTGCAACAAAAATAGGCCACCATTACACTTCACATAACTACGCAGCAACACACTGATGTAGAGCACGCACAGCCACACGGTGGAATATATTCTGAAGACTGCAACGGGTAGCTAGTAAAGAAGCAGAAACAAAATGGCCGCTTTGCTTTAGATTTGCTTACATTTGTCATCATTGAAAAGTAACACGGACTAGATCCTCTCACCTGAGGAGTGAGTTTCCCTACTCTCTGAGTCACCGGCTCATTGAGCACGACCTCGACCTTACAGTCTGATGTCTGGTCCACGTTGAACTGCAGCTCCTTGTCTGTCACAAACACAGACCTCCCCCGGCCAACCTGGACCCCTGAGTTCACCTGCACCAGACTCTGCTGGGCGCAGGCATGTGGTAGGACAGCCATCAGGGTCAACAACATCCAGGAATGGACCCTGGCCACCGCCATTTTGGCTCAATGTCTGTTGATTTGTTTTCTGTGGCACGCGCTCAGAGCTGTATCAGGTGTTTTGATGGAGGCCTGAGAAAGGGTTTTTATCACAAAACAATGAGCCAGATATTTCACCGGATGTATAAATGTGAAGCATCCGGTTGGCGTTTCCACTCACTACCAAATATGGTAATGAGAGGAAGCCCAGTGGCCGGCAGTGGGAGAAGAAGGAGCGAGATGGACTTTGGACGATATTCTGCAAATTTTCTCATCGATGAAACATTTGATCTCTGTACAGTTTTCTGTTTTGAAAACTAAAATTTGTAACAAACAGGGTGGACTGCGTTTTTAAGACTTTATCCTTTGTCAAAGTTCCCAAAAATGGCATTGTTCAGAAGGAGTGCAAGGGCGAATTGAGTCATGGCACACACGCACTTCACAGAGTAGGCGTTCCTAAACAGAAATATGCAAATAAATG